>NC_056729.1:2485798-2760798 GCF_019279795.1 Protopterus annectens
TCTCTCTATATAGCTATCTTTATATAGAGATAGCTATATAGAGAAATATAGACATATAGTCAGATAGGTAGATAGATATTATTTGGTTCAGTTGGAGAGAGGGGGGACAGCCTGGCCAGGCTGGTGGGCAGAGATGAGGGGCAGGCTTGCCCTCTTCTATTCCCCCTCTGGTGTTGGTTGCTCAAGTCAATGAGTTTGAAAAGGAAAGTGAGCAGTTGGACACTGCTTCATAAGTAAAATAAGCGAGTGGAGGTAAGCTGCTTACTTGGTTGGACGTGTAATTCAATAAATGGTAAATGAAGAGGGTGGTGGTATGCTGCTTCATAAGTAAGTGAGTGGAGATATGGCAGCTGCTTATTGGGTCAGGATGAGTGGGGTCACGTTGTCCTTGTTAATGTTACACAGGTTCATAGGTTGGTACTAAGCTATCGGCCCTAGCGCCTATACAAGCCTAGCCATAACAATTCCCTGGATATTTCTTCCCACAATATTTACTTCCCTAGACCCCAGTCTAGCAGGGCAACTGACGTGATCTCTGGGGTAAATTTCCTATTTTCCATCCAATTGTCAAGGTTCCTTTTGAAGAGGGCCAAGGAGGCACTCTGCTTGACATGTATGGACAGTCTATTCCAGTGTATGAGGAGTCTCTGGGTCAGGAACCTATCCCCCCAGCATGTTTTGTTCATTGTGATGACAAGGTTTAAATCCCTCGAGCATGTGGCTCTGAGGGATTGGGATTTCTTTAAATGGACTATGTCCAGCAGCTCAGGATTTGACATGGCCTTGTATGTTAAGCAGACATCACCTCTGAGTAGACGATATGCCACAGAGTATAACTGCAGTTTTGTTATATGTTCAGCATAGGTCATCTGCTTTAGGCCTGTGATTCTTTTAGTGAGGTATTTTTGCGACCTTTCCAGCTGTTGCGGATGTCTTGTGAGGTACATACTAAACGGGGCATTGTACTGTATAATGGGTCTAATGAGGGATGAGTACAGTGGGACAATGACCTCCTTTTTTCTGGATGAAAAGCCCTTAGTGATGAGATGTGCCAAATAGAAGGATTTCCTGACTGTTGTGGCGATGTGGTTATCAAAGGTGAGACCACTCTCCACCTGTGTCCCTAAATCTCTCATCACACTTTCAGTGTTTATAGTGTACTGACACCTATGTATTAATCCATGGGTACATGTTTTTTCCCAAAGGGGATAACTATGCATTTCTTGGCATTAAGCTTGTGCCCATGGCTCTGGCACCAAGCATCTGTTTCTGTAAGACCCTTTTGTAGAATTTCCACATCATTTGGGGATTCAGTAATTTGCAGTCATCTGCGAACTTTGTTATCCAGAGTCCCATAGTGTTGGCCTGTACTTCAGAGAAGGTGATGCCAAACAAGAGCGGTCCCAGGACTGAACCCTGAGGTACTCCACTTGTCACTTGTCTGGAGCTGGATTTGGAGATGGTTACTTTTACAGTTTGGGTTCTGTCAGTAAGCCAGTTGGCAAACCATCGAGTGACATAGGGATTTATGCCCAGCTTAGTAAGTTTATCTATGATTCCAGAGTGGGGGATGGTGTTGAAGGCCTTGGCGAGGTCCAGATAGGCTGTGTGGACCACCTTACCCTTGCCCATAGCTCTGGAGACTGATTTGAAGAAGTCAATCAAGTTCAGGAGACAAGATTGGCCCTTCACGAACCCAAACTGGATGGGGTCCAGTGTTTGAAGGTTGCCAATATCTTTGTTTATAAGTTCCATGATAATGCGTTCCATACCCTTGCAGATCAGACTCGTCAGACTGATGGGAGAGTAGTTCCTGGGATCCAAGGTGGATCCCCCCTTGTGGAGTGGGATAACTGTAGCTCTGCACCACTCAGTGGGCATGAAGCCTGAGGTGAGGCTGTGATTAAACATGACACTTAGGTGAGGTACCAGTTCATTTTGTAGTTCATGTAGTACACAGCCTGGAATGTCATCTTGTCCCATGGATGCTGTATTCTTAGCTTTGGAGAGTGCAGTTTCTACCTGTGCAGCTGTGATTACCGGAATTTGGCAATTTTTTGGTATTGAGATGGGCCCTTTAGGGGACGAGAGGGGGGTGAAGTTGGCACTAAATTGATCTGCCAGGATATTGACAATATCCTTGGGATCAGTATATTTAATGCCATTCTGTTGTAGCTCAGAGCAGATCTCAGCATTGCCATTTAGATTCTTGACATAACTATAGAATGCTTTGTGGTTGTCTTTGGAATCTTTAACAATTTTATTTTCATAACTAGCTTTGGAGGATTTTATGAGGGATCTCAGCTTCTTACTGAAGCTAGTAAGGGAGATTTTTGCATCCTGGGATTTTCCTCTTTTCTGCAACAGTTTCTTCCTCCTGTTGTATAGTTTGTTTATGGCAGGGGACCACCAGATTGGCTTCCATTTTTTGGAGGTGAGCATCTTGGATCTATTTGCGATGGCACGATTCATGCCAGAGTGGATGTGCTCATACAGTGCCTTAGTGTAGTATTCAGCAGTCGAACTTTCAGCTCCCGTCTGCATGGGTGTCATGAAGTTTGTCACTTCTGACTTGAGTAGCATGAAGTTGGCTTTGGAGAAGTTTTTTATAGAGGTTTCATTACTGAGGGGTGGGGGTGGGATGTGGATGCTAAGGGTGATTAGCTTATGGTCAGACCTGACCAATATGGGGATAACCACTGGTGTGGAGCATCTATCTCCCATGTTGGTAATGACCAGGTCTAGGATATTGGAGCCCCTGGTGGGATAATGGATTAGTTGATCCAGGGCATTGGAATTTATGAATTCCAAGAAACATTGGGAAAAGGTGTTGGCACCCAAGTAGTTTTCCCAGTTAATGGCAGAGTAGTTGAAATCACCCAGTATTAGGGTGTTTGGTTGTATCTTAATATTTTTCAGTATGTTTAGAAAGGTGTAGAGAGAATCTTGGGGCATGGTGGGAGATCTGTAGTAAGCTACAATTTGGATTGCAGTCTTACCTAGTGTTAGTTGCACCTGGAGAATTTCAGACACATTGTGTTGGGCAACTAGCCTGGAGTTGTGAATATCCTTGGTGAATATTGACACTCCTCCACCATTAGTGTTTCGGTCTTGGATTGGTAGCCGAAAAGTGTGGTAAGAGTTGTAGCTTGGTATTGCAGTGGTGGTCTCTGGAGCCTTGAACCAGGTCTCAGTTACTGCACAGATATCGATGTTCTCCATTTTTAGGAGTGCCTCGAGAGAGTGCATTTTGAGGTTTAGACTTCTAGCATTGAGTAGCATTACCTTCAGATTTTGCATGCTTGTATCTGTTATGATGGTGGTTTTGTCCTTTGAACCTTGCCTAAAAAGGCACTCTAGGGGTGGCAAGAGCTTTAGCCAGTAACCTGAATCCCAGGGGCGACAGGTGCAGACCATCACTGGCAAAGCATCGTAAATGTTATGCTCAAATATACCATGTGTCAGTTGTAGTTAATAAATATTGGTTAACAAAACTATGTTTATGGAACATTAATAAAGGTCACCCTATTTTTGCACAAGGGGTCAGGATGTCACTTCAGCAGTGACTATCATCTAGAGTATCAAAACTTTGAATGCCTGTTATACCACTAACACATTTCAAAGCACAAAAATAAAAACAAAACACAACATTTTTTTTTGCAGAGGAGCAAACCCCCTACACCCAATGACAGTTCCATATACATATCGTTGATTGCACTAATATGGGGAAAGGGCAAATTCCCAGACCCTCACACTAAAAAAAAAAAAGCAAGCACTTGCTATCTGCAGCTTTTTTTCCATTCATTATGTTGATGCTTTGTTGAACTGAAGGATCCCATCTATATAAAGTATATATATATATATATATATATATATATATATATATATATATATATATATATATATATATATATGTATATACATATATATATATATATATATATATATATATATATATATATATATATATATATATATATAAATAAAAAACCCTCAATAGCCAGAGAAAAGTCTTAAATGCATATACCTGCAAGTTAAGAATTGTATTTCTTAAGAAATTTGACCATGTAACACTACCTAATGAACGAAAGTGCTCAAATACCTTATGATGTTTTCATTTTTTTGAATAAAGCTTTGTAAAATTTGGGTCATAGTTCCGTATTTCCTCCAGATCAAAAGGTTTTCACTCCCATGGTTACAGTGCCCTCTAACCCTCTAACCTTTTGTCAGTCATTAACAATATAAATATATATGTGTGTGCGTGTGTGTGTGTGTGTGTGTGTGTGTGTGTGTGTGTGTGTGTGTGTGTGTGTGTGTGTGTGTGTGTGTGTGTGTGTGTGTGTGTGTGTGTGTGTGTGTGTGTGTGTGTGTGTGTGTGAGTGTGCGTGTGTGTGTATATGTGTGTGTGTGTGTGTATAGTAGTTAATAAACATTTTCATACAGAATGAATAATACATCATATAAAAATGATATGATGCTATACAGTATAGGCAAATGTGCTATAGTTATTCTCATTTAAAAAACATGAAGGATTTATCATTGTTTGTGATGAATTGCTGACCATTATGTTTATTAACTGTAATAAGTGCAGTGCATGATGCGTCTGCATTAAAACTCATCAGTAAATATCACATGGAACTAGTCTTTACTGATATTTATTAAACATTTGTTTAAACTAGAATTTATGTCATTGTAGTGCATTACTATAAACAACAGCATAAATCGTATGGGTCAAATCTGTTGTTTTTCTTTACTACAGGATTGCATTTGACTATAAACACTACAGCATATTGGTGCAGTGAGCAATAAAAACTAGACAGGAGAGCTGTCTGATGAGATGTGTAGCCAAATGACCAAACAAACATAACTGGAATGATACGACAGGTAATTGTACTAGATCTCTAATGATATTCTACAAGAGGGGATACCGTGCAATTCATTACTTGCTCTCTGTTCTAACAAAATGCAGACCATAAATATTTCAAACATGACACATTTATAAATACAATTTATACAACTTTTACTAAAAAAAAAAAAAAAAAACAGAAAGAAAGAAATAAAGAAAAGTGCTACCTGTTGAAAGCAACCCATGCGTTTCAGGAGGAATCAAACACATTTGTTCAGTGAAGAATAAATTAAAATTGAACTTAAAAAATAACATTTTTAATGTTTGAAATAAATGAAATCAGAACTTTCAAATGAATATGTTACTGCTTAAGCTGACAAAAGTGTGAAATGTTTAGCATTGTGGATTGAAATAAATTGGAACTATTGAAAAGACAGTTTTAAAGATCCTTCTATTACAAAAAGAGTTGTATTTTTATGTAATCTACAGCACATTGGGTTTTATTCTCATATTTTGTCAAGTGGTAATTATATTTATAAATTATAAGGCAAAATTTAGATATATGCTGGGATTTAGAAAGAAACCTACTCCGAAGTTAATCTGCTGTGGCAAAAAGTGCAAGTTTTTGTAATTATGAAGAACTTTGACTCAGGGACTGATTAGCTGCAATGAAGAAAATCCTCATTATCAGCTAATTTGTGTGTCTCTGAAACATGAGGTGTTGCCATTCATTCTAACCAGAAATTTGTTGCAGTAATAACCTCTAGAAACACGTGCATTGCATTGGCACAGTTACCCTCTCAATCACTCTCCCACAGACAAGCACACACACACACACACACACACACACACACACACACACATGAGCGTGCGCGCACACATACATATGCATCTCCTTAATTCTCAAAACTCCCTGATGTTATAGAAAGTCCATGATTTTGCTGGGTCTATATTATAACATTGAATTTTATAAAGTTTGAATGTTATAATATCGAACCAGTTTTGTCGAACGCTGAAAACAGCGAAGGTGCAGGACACTGAATTCTTTCCCAGGGAAAGAATTTGATGGGCCGTTGCTGTGGCTTCACTGTTTTCAGCATTCGATATGTTGGGGCGTTACGGGTCGGGTTCAGGTAAGTGTGCGATTGTGTGTAGGTTAGGGTTAGGGGGCAGGTTAGGTGAGTTAGGGTTAGGCAGTGGGTCAAGTAAGTGTGCGGTTCTGTGTAGGTTAGGGTTAGGGGGCGGGTTAGGTGAGTTAGGGTTAGGGCACGGGTGAGGTGAATGTGCAATAGTGACGGACCTTAGGGTTAGGGTCAGTTTAAGTTAAGTGGATAGCTAGTAGTGTATGTAAAGTTTAGTTTAGGTTTAGGTGTAGGATTTTAAGTGTATGTGTGTGGATTGCTATTTTTTGTGTGTGTTTGTGTTGAGTGTATGTTTCTCGGAATAGCGATTTTTTTTCCTAGGGAAAAAAATGCTATTCTGACTGTTCGATGTTTGCGGATTTTGATGTTTAGGGTTCTATATTATAACATTCGATCTTTGTAGATTTCGATGTTATAATATAGACACGATTTTGCTCTCATACTTGTTAAGTTCCTGTCACAAATTATTACAGTTAGTCAATTATGCCAGACATTAGAATTTCAAAGTTCTTCATGTTCATTTACAGTTTTTTGCTGAAATTTCAGCTGTTCTACTAACTTTTTAAGTTAGTGTACTAAGTCATATGTAATTCTGGTGCTTATTGTCACTGACTCAGTATTACAGCCTTTGGTCTTTGGATGGACGGGGGGGGGGGGTTGAGAGACACAGAAAACTCCCAATACACACAGACTTTCACTGTACATCAAGTACACCCTCCCTCCCTCCCTCTCTCAGTCAATATCACTCACAGACATATTAACAGATTCACTATCCCTCCACACACACACACACACACACACACACACACACACACACACACACACACACACACACACACACACACACACACACACATGCACACACACACACCACTGCATCTCTACCAAACCCATGGATAAATACCTTCTATGTGGTCTGTCTCATTGATATTGCATGAATGTGTCCTTTTGGTCATTTTATTTAACAAGGCTTGCCATGTTAATTTATGCAGCTGAATGATGATGGATCAGTGCACTTGGCTGATTATCATATTCAGCTCCCCTTCAATGTCTCATAGCAAATAGTGTGGGAAGAAATATTCAGGGAATTGTTATGACTAGGCTTGTATAGGCCCTAGGGCTGATAGCCTAGTACCAACCTATGAACCTATGAACAATGGTGATTCTACAGACCATGTGGAATCCCTGCAGTAGGGTTGTTTAAGAATCAGAAAAGGATACCATAGAAGAAAAGTGTCTACATTACAGCCTACTGCTGGCAGTCATCCTTTTTAATAATTTGGATACTTTTTACAAGAGAGATTATGGAATAACAAAGTCAAATAAAAATTGCTCTAAATCATGGCTGTCTTTGCCATTTAATTACAGGAAATGGAAGTTCAGACTTAAGTTGAAATATAAAGTATTCAGGATGAATACATCTACATGTCTCTCAAAGGAATAAATTGGAAAATGGGTTTAAGAGAAGCATTTACAAGGCACTTTCAAATTTATTTTCATTGTAATGTGTCTTGATAATGTGTGTGAATAAAGGTAGTATACTCCTATAAAAATATGCATTTATAGGTTCATAAGTAAGTACTGGGATAGCTGCCCTTGAGGGTTGTTTTAAGCCTAGCCAATTTCCTTTTTTGTGCTTGACTTAACCTATCCCATTTTGGTAGAGATTG
Organism: Protopterus annectens; assembly: GCF_019279795.1. Lineage (NCBI taxonomy): Eukaryota > Metazoa > Chordata > Ceratodontiformes > Protopteridae > Protopterus > Protopterus annectens. The sequence goes on from NC_056729.1 coordinate 2,493,457, forward strand.
GCCTTACCCATCCCACCTTCAATAATTATATATTACCCTAATTAGAATAACTGGGATCATGCCATAAATAATTTGTGGGGATTCATGCATGGGATAAAAACAATTTAGGTGATGACTATGTCCATTAAAAGTAGAGTGGACAGTCTTCCATTAGCAGTGGAAGGGGCAGTCCTGGAGTAAAATTTCTTTTTCCCATCCGTAGTCCAGGTTGTGCTTGAAAATGGACAGGGATGAATGTTATTTTATGTGGATGGTGACTCTGTTCTAGCACAAAGGTATCCTCTGTGAGATACACCTGTCCTCCCAAACTGTTTTTTTTATGTTAAGAATAGGTTTAGATCCCTGGATTGAATATTTCTGATGCCATTTGACTTAGTGATGTGCAGTAAATCCATAACTGCTGAGTTGGAGGATGCCTTGTATACCAGGCACAGGTCACCTCTTAGCATTTTTTAGGATACTGAGTAGAATGGGAAGGCTTTGAGTCAGTCAAGATAAGACATGCTTATGCCTTGTATCCTTTTACCAAGGTATCTCTGTGGGCTTTCCAGTTTCATGTCAAAGTGGGCATAATATTCAATGACTGGCCCCACTGAGAGCTAAGTAAAGGGGCTATAAATCCACACAAATGGATTAATACACTCAAGTAACTACACCATATCATTTTATTCCATCAAATGGCACACTTCCATACTTCCAAAATGACAACCCCAGCAGCCTAAGTGCAGACTGGGTATTTGCTTCGTCAGTGCAATCTAAAGTAGCAACATAGATTGCCTCTAAAATTCTTTGGTCCACACATGTGACCCAAAGCAATTAGATGCAAATCAATCAAGCAATTAAAAATATACATTAAGAACATCGCAGACTAGTTGTTGATCTTATAAATATTCATTTCAACTAGGCTTAAACATTGCTCCAGAGTTTGCAATCAACATTTTCTCTTTTTTATTTAATAATTCATTCTTTTCATCAGTTGTTAATCAATCTGGGTCTATCTCATCCATATCTATAAAGGTAAATACAGCTGTGGGGTGGTCTTTTAAATAATGTACTGTGTTCCCTCCTACTTCTAATATTTAAATGTATTTCAGTTCACTTCTTCCACTCACTAGATGTGCGTCCAGCATAGAATGCACTACATTGGTATACTGGCATACAGATCAGTCATCCAGACTTACAAGTTATCTAATCACTAATGTCATAAATTTAAGTTGTAGTCACTGAAATAAAGTGTGCATTTCTGAAGGTTATAATTTCAGGATTTTTGTTTATGTATTGATAAGGTATGTTATAAAAAAGGTGTACTGTTTCAAAAAGAGGGAAGCTACATTTAAGGGTAGGGTTTACACTCTTAAAGTTGGTATACATTTTCAGAAATCCTTACACTATTAATAGAATCTAAGATTGTGAATAAAATGGAGAAGAGAAGTAAAAACTAGCTGAATGTTTTTGAGGGATTTGTTAAAATATGGAAAAGACAACTGGTGAAAGTTAAACAAAATGCAATGATAATCCATAGTTATGCTTTACTCTATATTATCAAATGTTGCTCAGCTCACCATCATAGGTTCAGGTACACATTTAAAACTTTAGACTTTGTTAAATAGGAACTACATGACTGCAGAGAATTAGTACTGTAAGAAAAATCTAAATTGTAACAAGCTTTCAAATAATTGGTAAACGTTTAAATCAGACCTTATCATCTCTATTTTAATAGTATAGCATATGAAAAAATGCAGACAAGCATAAGAAACAGGTATGCAGCTGAGGGTTGTGTGGAGAAAAGTTAGATAAGGAAAGCTGTTGTTGGAATGGAGAAGTTCAGGAAGTCATCAAAAGAAAGAAGGAATACAGGATAAAGTGGGAGTCAGAAAAGATGCATAAGGCTTTGACGGAGTACTGGTGAGCTAACAAAGAAGCTAAGAAGCTGAAATAACAAAAAACAAGGCATCAGAGCACTCTACCAGCTTCTGGAAAGTGACTAAGTAGTTGGCACAAAGAAACTCTATCAGGTTACAAGGCAAAGACAGAAAGATGAAGAAGATATTCAGGCACCATTCATAAGGGATGTTAGCAACAACCTGCTTACCAGTCCACAGGACATGAAAGGCAGAGGGAAGACATACTTTCTGCAGATTCTGAATGAAGTAAGCCCCACAGAAGCTGTACTGTCCTACATATAACATATGATGAAAGAAGCTCATCACAGAAGACGTAAGAACAGCACTAGGGAAAATGAAGTTAGAGAAAGCAGAAGGTTCACATGAGGTCACAGCAGATAAGATAAAAGTTGTTTGGTGCAATAGGGAGAAATGGATTGTGATGGTACTCATAGCAGTGTAGAAAGAAAGGCATACCCCAGATGACTGGAGAATAAGCATATTAGGACAAGTGTTCAGGAATAAAGTAGATATTCCCAACTGCGGGTAGTACAGAGGCATGAAACTCCTATCACACTGCATGAAAGTTCTGTAGAGGATGACTGATAAATGAATATGCAGATTAGAAGAAACTGAGATGGGTGATAAGCAGTTTGGATTCAGATCAGAATGTATCATAACTGACCTGACATTTGCAATAAGACACGTATTTGAGAAGAAGCTAGAGATGAGGAAAGAGTCTAACTGGGCATTGCTTGAGTTGGAGAAAACATTTGACAAGGGACAGAGAAAGCTTCAATAGTTTGAAGTCCCAGAAATATTGGTAGAATTACTGCAGGCAATGTACAAGAACCCACTGACTTGAGCATAAACAATGTTCGGTATCACAGAGGGGTTCCTAGTGGGAGTGGGTATGTATCAGGGTTCAGCTCTGAGCCCACTGTTGTTCATACTGCTGATGGATTAAATTAACAAACAGATCAGAGAGGACAGATCAACACATTTACTGTATGCAGATGATATGGCATTACAGGCAAACTCAAGAACTTCAGCAAAGGATAGAGGAATAGAATGCAAAACCAAAGGCACATAGGACGGAACTGAATACAGATAAGACAGGTGTAATTGCAGCAAATGGGGAAAATAAGAAGAAACAACTGAAAATTGAAATAGAAGGTAAACAGTAGTACAGGTTAAGAGCTTCAGGTATCTGGGATGGGTTGCTGTGGAGAAGGGAAGAATGAATGAGGTGGTCAAGGCTAAAATCAGAGGGGCTGCAGCCAACTGGCACACAGTATTAGGGGCAGCGTATGACAGAAGACTGTCAAAAAAGCTGAAAAATATGGTGTACCAAACACTGGTGCAACCAGTACTACTGCATGGTACAAAATCTGGGCAGTAAAGGCAGAGCAGTTGTGGAAGTAAGAGGCGATGAAGATGAAGTACCTGGGATGGGTGGAAGGATGCAAACTGTAAAGCCGTCAATGTAATGAGAGCGTAAGAGCAGAAGCCAAAGTAACTCCAATTGCAGAAAAGGTCAAAGAGAACAGATTACTGTGGTTCAGCACATATGCAAAAAAACAGAAAACAATCTGCTGAAGAAGACTTGGGGCAGACAGGAAGAAGACAAGAGGAAATGAAAGCATCCAACAAAGACTGAGACAGTCGGGCATGAGTGCTGAAGAAGGCTGGAGAGTGGCAATGAATATAGAAAGAGATGGTGTCAATTGACATGGCACACTGACCACACATAGAAAATGGAAAATGGTAGTTGATGATGATGATGATGATGATGATGGTGATGATAATGGAGGGTCTAATTCAGAAAGTTTACCAAAAGGTATACAGAAAATGTACACCTTGTATTAAAAGGCAGCTCTACCACAGTGCTTTTGCATGTAGATGCATATTGATGCTGCGGGCTCTCTCTAGATGCTATTGAAATATTCTGGGGAGAGGCATATGCCAAGCAGTCATATGTTCTCCATGTGAACTGTCTGTGGCAAATCATTTAAGCTGCTGAGGTGTGTAAATTCACATCACTACTCTTGACTGCTAGTGTTAATGGATGCAGCCAACAGCTTGTTTTCACCCATTATGGTGGAGGTAAGTGCTGAGGAGTTTAACGAACTGCATGTGTTAGGGGTGATGTGTGTGTGTGTGTGTGTGTGTGTGTGTGTGTGTGTGTGTGTGTGTGTGTGTGTGTGTGTGTGTGTGTGTGTGTGAGTTAGAGTGGGTTGGGGAGGTTGTCATACCCCCTTAGTCTCCTAGACTAGCATAGATTCAAAAGTACATCAGTAAGTACTAGGCTAGCTAACCTTACAGGCATTTTAAGCCTAAACAGTTTGCCTTTTGGTGCTTAAATTAGCATATCACATTTGGGGTTGGATTGGCCTTACCCATACCATGATTGATAGTTATACATTACCCCTAGTGAGAGTAACTTGGATCATACCATGCATAACTTGAGTGGACCCACACATGGAATAAAGCATTTAAGAGCTGTCTCTGTCCGTTAGTAGTGCAGGGGGAAGTCCTGGGGTGAATTTTCTATAATTGATCCATAAATCCAAGTTGTGTTGCAATGTGGACAGGGTTGGGCTTAGTCTTATGTGGATGTCCCAAAACAGTGGTATCCTCTGCAAGATATACCTTTCCCTGCAAACCATACCGTTGATGCTGCAGAAGATGTTTAGATCCCTGAATCGAGTATTTCTGATGCCATTTGACTTGCTGGTTTGCAGTAGATCCATCCATAATGCATTAGAGGATGTCTTGTATGCCAGATGCAGGTCAACTCTTAGCAGTTTTTAGGATACTGAGTACAGGGCTTTGAGACAGTCCCATTCAGGATATATTGTTTAGGTCTTGTATTGTACTAGTAAGCTTTCTCTGTGGGTGTTCCATTTGCTTCATATATTAGGACAGATACATGGCAAAGAGGGCATTATCTACTATAAAGCAAACACAATACTGGCTTATGGAATAAAGAAAGAGTTGTATCTAATGTTAAGCGCTTTTCATTTACTGTATTAGTAAACTTCATCAGACAAAATCAGTATAACAAATTCACAACAGTTAAATCGTTTAAAATTTGGCGCCCTTTTTCTAAAGCAGGAAATAACATCACAAACCTAAAGATTATGCTACTTCCCCCATTGCATGTACTGGGTCTATATCATAATGTCAAATGCTGACATGTTCGAAGCACTAAACTTCAAACTTGAAAGTTTGAAGTGTAAAAACATTGAAACTTATAACGGAGATCGCCATAGAGTGCGGGAAGGGAAGATTTCTCTTTACTGTACTGTAGTGCGATCTCACCGTTGGTATATTTAAGTAGCGGGGGTGTTGGGGGTGTAGGGGGGTTTGCCCCCCTGCATAGAGCTTTTTTTTGTTTTGGGTTTTGAGTGTTTGTTTTTTTTTGACATTCAACGTTTTTAGACTTCAAACTTTCAAGTTTGAAGTTTGAAGCTTCAAAGTTGTCAGCATTCGACAATCTGATATAGACCCCATGTACCGTTATTCACGAGTAAATGAATATTCATGTATATTGCTAAACATTCCAAATACACCAAATACAAGCAATATATACAACTGTATAAATTAAAAAGTGTGTATACATTTATATAAATAAAATATTAATTTTAAACAAAACTCATTGTCATTGCCTAAACAGCCTTTATCTACTTAAGGTTTTCAGTTTTAAAATGCTGTTAATACTGAAAACTTCATTAAGTCCAGACCATGCATAAGAATGAAGCATGAGCTGCCATATAAGTTCTGCCTTTTCCAGTTGTAGTTCCTAGGGACCACCTCTATCATTACTAAGTACTTACTGCAATATTGCAAATATAAAATAATGATCATGTTCACGCACATGTTTAGCTAGTGCATTATTTAACTGATCATTACTTATTACATACATGTGTTCATAAATTCTTTCTTTGAGAGACCTGTTGGATTTTCCTGTATAAAATGCTGGGCAGAGTTGACATACTACCACATATATTACCCCCTTAGAATTACAATTAAATTTGCCCTTAATAATATATTTTGTGCCCTTTATCTGTATGCGTTGACCTTGATGTATATGTCTACAATAATTGTACATTCCACATTTATTCATAGCACCTACTGATTTATTGGCCATACAGCTTGTCCTGCCATTCTCCAATAAATTTTTTAAATGACTTGCCCTCCTTGCCACCATTTTAAAACCATGACACAATTTTGTTCTAATATTCAACTCCTCATCCACAAGTGTCCAGTTTTTCATCATAAAAGCCTTAATTTCATAAAATATGTGTATTAAATGTTGTTATAAACAGTGCAGTATTGTCCAGGCGGTGTTCACTCACAGCTAAGGGAATTGGGTTATTGTTATATGATAAAATAGGTGCAAAATGACAATTTGATCTTTTTGTATTTACTTCATTATACAACTTTCTAAGGATATGACTGAGATAGCCTCTCTTTTTTAAACATGTCAGTCAAATTATTTTACTCTGTTTCAAAGTCCTTATCTAAGCTAACCATCCTTGCCATCTGGACAAGGTGTCCCTTGACTACTGATTTCTTATTAATTGCCGGGTGTGCACTAGAAAAATGCGAGAATGAATTTGAGTAGGTTGGTTTTCTGTAAAAATTTGCTATAAATCTTTTATTGTCCCTATCCTTACTGAAAATAACATCCAAAAAAATAATCTCATTGTTGTCCACTTGTTGTGTGAATTTCAAATAAGAAGTGGCTGTATTAATGTATGAGAGAAATAAATCTAGTGCTGCTTGACTACCCTTCCAAAGGATGAAAATGTCATCCAAATAATACAAATATAGGCTAATATGCTGAAAAAATTCACTGCCATAAATGTACTGCTGTTAAAATTGTGCCACAAGGTGAGCCCATCGCTACACCCACCTGTTGTAAAAAATATCTGCTCTTAAAATAAATATAGTTCTTTTTAAGAACTATTTCCAACAGTTCAGTATACAAATTAATTTTGGACTGTGTAATCCCCTGGGCACCTAGAAAGACTGCTACAGCCTGTATACCATCTTCATGATGGATCACAAAGAATAGGTCCTTAATGTCCACTGTTACAAATATACTCTGATCACAATACTGTGTATGTTTAATTAACTCAAGGAAATACCATGAATCTTTACAAATTTGGGGACATTTCATTATCAGACTTTTTAAATTGTTATCCAAATATTTTGTGCATGCATGAGTGATAGAATTACAACAGTCTACTAATGGTCGTAATAGTGGATTATTCACATTCTTATGCACCTTTGGCACCCCAAATATGGTGGGTAATTTAGGAGAAATAATATTTAAATAGTTATAAGTGCTAATATCTATTCTATTTTCAAGAAACATATCATTAAGCACCATATGCACCCTTCTATAAGCTACATTAACTCATTTTTACTAGCCTCCTGATATGTGTTTGTATTAAGTATATCTACCATTCTTTGTTCATAATCAAACGTATCCATTATAACTAAACCCTCCCCCCTTTATCAGGCTTCATTATTCTCAAAGACCGATGCATGAAAAATGGCAAAGTCATTCTCTCTTCATCTGTTAAATTATCATTCAAGTGTTTTTTGTTATTCATCATATGCCTGATATCCAACTCACATATTCTTTCATATGATGCTAGAATGGGGTGAAGTGGGGGGGGGGTAAATGTACTATGGATACATGTTATATCAGGGGGTTCAGAATATGCTATCTGATTGTTGCGAAATACCAATGTGTAATGTGATTTTCTTAAAAAAAGCTTTAAGTCAATCAATATTTGTGCAAGATTAGTTGCTTAGATGGTACAAATGTAAAATCTTTGCTCAATAAATTCAACATTGATTCATCTGTCAAATTATCTGAAATGTTATACACTTTAAAATCACCTAAGGAAGTACATACAATGACTGGACTGCTAGGAGCATCATTAGAAACTGAATCAATAATGGCTGTATCTTCTTCGATACATGTGGTGCTACATGCAGTAGCTAATTGTATTTCCTCCCCCTGCAATGATACTGGCACCCCCCCCTCCTCTGATTCCATCTCAAGGTTTATAAAAACCCTGATTATTAGACCAGCCATGTTTGTTATTAACATTCTGATTGTTTTTGTTTTTAATTCTTTCTGATCTTCTGAGAGGTGGGAACTATTCATCATACTCTTCACAATCATTCTGATAAGTAACTTGTTCAGTATCATCAGTTATTACTTGCTGATGCTGTGTCCTTATGTTTGGACCATTGTTAACAGTATTATTAACATAACCAACTTGTCTTTTAACTTTCAGTGGTTTAGGGTAAGCTTGACCCTTACTACACTGTTGTTGGCCCCTTAACAGTTTATTATGTTTTTTTATGCACCAATTCAGATAAAATATGTTCAGTACTAATATATATTCTTTGATGTTCATACTGAACAAAGAATGTTAGATATAGTTAATACAGACACATATTAGGAGGTTAGTAAAAATGAGCTTAATGTAGCTTATAGAAGGGTGCATATGGCACTTAATGATATGTTTCTTGAAAATAGAATAGATATTGGCATTTATAACTAAATATTATTTCTCCTATAATACCCACCATATTTGGGGTGCCAAATGTGCATAAGAATGTGAATAATCCACCATTATGGCCGACAGTAGACAGTCGTAATTGTATCACTTATGCATGCGCAAAATATTTGGATAACAGTTTAAAATGCTGATAATGAACTCTCCCCAAATTTGCAAAGACTCATGGCATTTCCTTTAGTTAATTAATTAATTAATTAATTAATTGATTAATTAATTAAACATATACAGTATTGAGATCAGAGTATATTTGTAAGAGTGGACATCAAGGACCTATTATCTGTAATCCCTCATGATGACGGTATACAGGCTGTAGAAATCTTTCTAGGTGCACAGGGGATTACACAGACCAAAATTAATGTGTATACTGAACTCTTGGAAATAGTTCTTAAAAACAACTATATTTATTTTAAGGGTAGATATTTTTTACAACAGGTGGGTGGAGCCATGGGCTTACCTTGTGGCACAATTTTTGTGAACATAGTTATGGCTGTGTGGGAACAGCAGTACATTTATGATAGTGATTTTTTTCATCATGTTAGCCAATATTTACGTTATTTGGATGACATATTCATCCTTTCGAAGGGTAGTCAAGCAGCACTAGATTTATTTCTCTCATACATTAATACAACCACTTCTTATTTGACATTCACACAACAAGTGGACAATAATGAGATTGATTTTTTTGGATGTTATTTTCAGTAAGGATAGGGACAATAAAAGATTTATAGCAAATATTTACAGAAAACCAACCTATTCAAATTAATTCTTGCATTTTTTAGTGCACTCCCGGCAATTAATAAGAAATCAGTACTTAAGCGACAGCTTGTCCGGGCATCAAGGATGGTTAGTTTAGAAAAGGACTTTGAAATAGTGTGCAATAATTTGATTGACATGTTTAAAAAGAGAGGCTATCCCAATCAAATTATTAGAGAATTGTACAATGAAGTAAAAACAAAAAGATCAAATGGTCATTTTGCACCTATTTTATCATATAACAATAACCCAATACCCTTAAATGTGAGTGAACACCACCTGAGCAATGCTGCACTGTTTATAACAACATTTAATACACATTTTATGAAATTAAGGCTATTATGATGAAAAACTGAACACTTATGGATAAGGATTTGAATATTAGAACAAAATTGTATCATGGTTTCAAAATGGTGGCAAGGAGAGCAAGTAATTTTAAAAAACTATTGGAGAATGGCAGGACAAGCTGTATGGCCAGTAAACCAGTAGGTATTATGAATACATGTGGAATGTGCAATTATTGTAGACACATACATCAAGGCCAATGCATACTGATAAAGGGCATTGGATATAATATTAAGCTCAAATTTAATTGTAATTCTAAGGGGGTAATATATGTAGCAGTATGTCAACTCTGCCCAGCATTTTACATAGGAAAAACCAGCAGGTCTCTCAAGGAAAGAATTTATGAGCACATGCATGCAATAAGGAAAGATCAGTTACATAATGCACTAGCCAAACATGTGCATGAACAGCATGATCATTATTTTAGATTTGCAATATTGCAGCAAGTGCTTAGTAATGATAGAGGTGGTCCCTGGGAACTACAAATGGAAAAGGCAGAACTTATATGGCAGCTCATGCTTCATTCTTATGCAGGGCCTAGACTTAATGATCTTTGCAGTATTAATAGTATTTTAAAATTGAAAGCTTTAAGTAGATAAAGGTTGCTTTGGCAATGACAATACATTTAGTTTACAATGAATATTTTACTCACTCCCACCATCCATTCGTACCACCTCCAACCATTGCATGTTCAAAAAATCTCTTCATATACATCTAAAGTCCCAATGGGAATGTTCTTGCTCCCACCCCTCATAAATATAGGATATCTTATCCTTCTTTTACGCTTATGTTACTTAACTGTACCTCACAAAGCTTACGTTCCTTACAAAATAACTACTCTGTATGTGTAAAACGTCACTTTCTCAGCATATTCACTTCACATTAACTCTCATTAGATTGCATTGTTTTGAATACTTCCTGAATTTTGTTTTGTTTTGAATGCTTCCTGAATTTTGAGCTTAAATGTTGTATCTTGTACTTTGTATAATTATTATTAGCAATCTTTTGTATGTACCTAGTTTGTCTGTTTTGGAGCTTTTCTCCCCAGGACTCCATTGAAAACGGGTTCTTTTGGCCCAACGGACTATCCTGGTAAACCAACTGCAAATAAATAAATAAATAAATAAATATTTATATAAATGTATACACACTTTTTAATTTATACAGTTGTATATATTGTTTGTATTTGGTGTATTTAGAATGTTTAGTAACACATGAATATTCATTTACTTATGAATAATTGTACATGCAATGGGGGAAGTAGCATAATCTTTAGGTTTGTGATGTAATTTCCTGTTTTAGAAAAAGGGCGCCAAATTTTAAACTATTTAACTGTTGCGAATTTGTTATACTGATTTTGTCTGATGAAATTTACTAATACAGTAAATGAAAAGTGCTTAAAATTAGATATGACGTTTTCTTTATTCCATAAGCCAATATTGTGTTTGCTTTATAGTAGTTTGTGCATTTCATTTTGTTTTTCATTAGTTTATATTGTGTGCTGGTGTTTTGGATTATATGGAAAGCAGTAAATCATCTGAAGAGATGCGACAACCTTTGGGTAAGCTTATGAGTCTCATTGAGGGGGTCACTATGCGTTTTGAACTTTTGGCTGCACAGATGGATGAAATTAGGTCAGTTGGTAGTCAGGAAGTGCAGAACTACCAGAGCTCACATACCACGCAGCAGCTGTTGTGACAGAATCAACAGCAAATCCTTGAAAAAAGTAGCGGTGCTATGGATGGTTACAAAGAACCAAATTTTGTTATTTTGTCTTCTTCGGTGGCTAAGGACAGCAGTACGTCTGTTTTAGCTTCTTCTGCTGATATTCTACAACCGGCTTATGGTATGTTTATATTTAATAGATTACCAGATACTTCACAGTTGGATAATTGTTCTATACCTAATGGGCAGCATATAGCTTCACAAACAGACTTGGCTGAAGGTACTAGCACAGGTACTTTTATTTTTAATGATGGTTTAACAAGATGTGACATTGTGGTGCAAAATGGTGGTTTAATGTGAAATAATAATACCAGTAATGGAAATAATGTTAATAACAACAATATTTGTGAGCAGTATACAGGTTCCAGTGACATAGCTAATTGGAATTCACCAGTTTTATCTCGATGCTTAATGGATGAACAGACATGTTCCTCATCTGGTGTTAGCAGTTGCTCTGAAGGCTTGCCTTATAAACATGGTTGGAACAACTGGATGTAAAATTATTTAAACTGAAAAAGTTGCAGGTGAAAAATATGTAATTAAAAGACCGCATAAGAAATAAAGTTGTTCCAAAAGGATTACAAACTTGGCGATACCCCTCAGGACTTATTGAAAATTCTCCTTTGTATTGTGAATTGTTAAATATGTATGACAGACATGATTTTGAATTGCTAGAGTTTTTAATCAAGTATAATGCAAAAGAAATTAAAGTGCTGTTAGTAGAATGTGATGCTTTAGAAAAACAACTGCAAGCTGATGGTAATAATAATAGGTATAAGTATGAACATCAAAGAATATATATTAGTATTGAACATATGTTATCTGACTTGAAGCATAAAAAACATAATAAACTGTTAAGGGACCAACAACGGTATAGTAAGGCTCAGGTTTATCTTAAACCACTGAAAGTTAAAAGACAAGTTGGTTATGTTAATAATACTGTTAACAATGGTCCAAACATAAGGGCACAGCATCAGCAAGTAATAATTGATGATGCTGAACTTGTTACTTATCAGAATGATTTTGAAGAGTATGATGAACAGTTCCCACCTCTCAGAAGATCAAAAAGAATAAAAAACAAAAACAATCAGAATGTTAATAACAAACGTGGCTCATCTGATAATCAGGGTTTTTATAAACCCTTGAGATGGAATCAGGGAAGACAGGGGTACCAGTATCATGGCAAGAGGAGGAAATACAATTAGCTACTGCACGCAGTACCACATGTATCGAGGAAGATATAGCCATTATTGATTCAGTATCTAATGATGCTCCAAGTAGCCCAGTCATTGTATGCAATTCCTTAGGTGATTTTAAAGTGCATAACTTTTCAGATACTTTGATAGATGAATAATGGTGAATTTATTGAGCAAAGGTTTTACATTTGTACCATCTGCGCAACCTAATCTTACACAGATATTGATCGACTTAAAGCTTTTTTGAAGAAAATTAAATTTCACATTGTTATTTGGCAACAATCAGATAGCACATTCTGAACCCCCTGATGTAACACGTATCCATAGTACATTTAATCCCCCCCCACTTCATTCCATTCTAGCATCATATAAAAGAATATGTGAGTTGGATATCAGGCATATGGTGAATAAAAAAAAACACTTAAATGATAATTTAACAGATGAACAGAGAATAATTTGTCATTTCTCATGCATCAGTCTTTGAGAATAATGAAGCCTGATAAAGGGGGGAGGTTAGTTATAATGGATATGTTTGATTATGAACAAAGAATGTTAGATATACTTAATACAGACACATATTAGGAGGTTAGTAAAAATGAACTTAATGTACTTTATAGAAGAGTGCATATGGTGCTTAATGATACGTTTCCTGAAAATAGAATATATGGTGGCACTTATAACTATTTAAATATTACTTTTCCTATAATATCCACCATATTTGGGGCACCAAAGGTGCATATGAATGTAAATAATCCACCATTATGGCCGATAGTAGACGGTCATAATTCTATCACTTATGCATGCACAAAATATTTTGATAACAGTTTAAAAAGTCTGATAATGAAATGTCCCCAAATTTACAAGGACTCCTGACATTTGCTTGAGTTAATTAAACATGCACATTATTGTGATCAGAGTATATTTGTAACAGTGGACATCAAGGACCTATTCTCTGTGATCCCTCATGAAGACAGTATACAGGCTGTAGAAATCTTTCTAGATGCACAGGGGATTACACAGTCCAAAATGAATTTGTATACTGAACTCTTGGAAATAGTTCTTAAAAACAACTATATTTATTTTAAAGGCAGATATTTTTTACAACTGGTGGGTGTAGACATGGGCTCACCTTGTGGCACAATTTTAACAACAGTACATTTATGGTAGTGAATTTTTTCATCATGTTAGCCTATAATTACATTATTTGGATGACATATTCATCCTTTGGAAGGGTAGTCAAGCAGCACTAGATTTACTTCTCTCATATATTAGGACAACCACTTTTTATTTGACATTCACACAACAAGTGGACAATAATGAGATGCATTTTTTGGATGTTATTTTGAGAAAGGATAGGGACAATAAAAGATGTATAGCAAATATTTATAGAAAACCAACCTACTCAAATTCATTCTTGAATTTTTCTAGTGCACACCCGGCAATTAATAAGAAATCAGTAGTTAAGGGACGGCTTGTCTGGGTGGCAAGGATGGTTAGCTTAGATAAGCCCCAGGATTCACAAATCCTCTGTGTAAGACTAAAGTAGTCTTACATGGAAACGCCATTGTAAGAGTAAGAGGGCAGCGTGCCATGCATATTAATGAGGGCGCGCTGCCTCAACTCTAAGGCTAACACGGAACATGCACGAGTGTAACGGGCATGCCAGACTGCTGAGCAGTCCAAAAATCCATGCCCCTGCAAGTCTTACAATAGGGAAATGTCAACTGACATGAGCGAGTCTCCTCAAATGTGTACATATCCAACACTACACTCCCCCACATTCTAAACTCCTGTACAATTATAAAATGTAAAACTTTCATCTTTTTTTTTATTATACCCGATATAGCTGCCCGTATTTGCGCGTGTCTGTGTGGGTTTGCCCATTGCTTAGCTACAGTTAGCAGTTTAGACATTGAAGAGGATAATAAGAAACATATATGCAAATTAAGCAAAATAGCGATAGTGTAGTGGTAGAACCTTCACACTAAGAGGAGGCATTCCCGGTTCGAGTCCCACCACTGCCCTTTTTATTTTTTGTTGGAAATCTGTATATGAAAAGAATTCCTGACATTTACCAATGCTATTTTAGTAAAAAGCATTGAAATGGTCTATGTAGTAGTGAACAAATTTTACATATATATATAAGAAAGTGAAATGGTCATGCATACTGATGAATGCATAAGTAATGTATCTTAAGAAATCTGAAGCACTGCTAAGCAAAGTTTACCAGTATTATGCACACTTGCTCATAGCTTAGCACTGCTTTAACTAGCTGTGCATCACGCCAAGTAGCATAAACAAAACATGTTTGCACGTAGCTGCGCACCGCACTAACCAGCATAATGTCGGGCAACAGTGGGCAATGTAGAGCAACGTAGAGCAACGTCGGGCAATGTAGAGCAACATTGGGCAACATAGAGCAGCATAGAGCAACGTCAGGCAAAGCTGAGCAAAGTCAGTAAATCACAGCCACACCTCCAAACCAGTCTGGCCAGTAGTAAAATAAAAAGCAATGACAGGCCTCAAACCCGGGATACTGTGCACCATAATCACAGTATTGAACCACTAAGCCATGACAGCTTTTCATAAGCATGGACTTTCAACACACACATACATATCAATGGAAGTTTACCCATTGCTAAGCAGGTG
The DNA here is from genome assembly GCF_019279795.1 of Protopterus annectens. Classification (NCBI taxonomy): domain Eukaryota; kingdom Metazoa; phylum Chordata; order Ceratodontiformes; family Protopteridae; genus Protopterus; species Protopterus annectens. The sequence continues at coordinate 2,508,619 of NC_056729.1, forward strand.
TGCCTTCAGCTGAGTTTTTTTCAAAACCAGCCAATCACAAATAAGTGTGAGAAATTATGCATATTTAAGCTCCATAGGCAGGAATACTTGCCATAACTGGTTGTAGCTCCCATCTGCAGGCAGCAAAGACTGGTGCTGAAGAGGGCTCTTGTTTTCGAGCGCAACGTTGGGACACTGAGGAGTTAAAAGTAATGGTTTGGCTCCTTGTTCACAATCACGAGGATAGACTCTTGCGGGGCCAGTACCAGGGCACCCAATACAAAGCGGAAGCCTGGGACGGTCTAGCTCATGAACTCACCAGTGCCACAGGCGTCCCTCAGACTGGTGAGCAGGTCAGACACCACCACGCAGACCTGAAAAGATGCAAAGTGGATCAACTGGACCAGTGTATCCAGGAGGCCCGTGGGATGGCAAATGCCCCACCACTGAGTAAGTATACATGGAATTAAGTATGTAAGAATTGCTATTCTAGTGTATACTATGGATAGGTATGTCTCAATATCACTTCAATTACTTCACAGCTACAGGTGTCCGTGCTGCGAATCAGCAAGCATATGCAGATAGGCTGCTAAGGCTGCACCACCAGGCAGGTTAGTAAGTATTCTGCATGTACTGTTATGTAAAATAAATGAGAGAGCCTGAAAAATGTGTTTAAACACAATAAATAAAGGTATAATAATTCTCTAATAATTATTCTGCATGTACTGTCATATAAAATAAATGAGAGCCTCTAGAAAAGTGTTTTAAGTCTTTAATAAAGGTATAATTCCTAGAGTGTGTCTGTGTCATTTTCTTTGATATGTTGTTGTCCCCTTGCATTGTAGAAATAGTACTGTTGTATTAAGCGCTGTTAACACACAGTTGGGTAGGCCCATATAAAGTGGATGAAGGGAGTGCCAGTGGCTTTTAAGCATATTCACAGTCCTCAACTGTTGGTTCATGCCCAGCATGCACAGGTTAATCTGGCACATGAGTAGCTTGGTATTGTGTTCCCCAGAAATGTCATTGTGCTGGCAGAAATGCAGGGATCTGTTAACATATAACTGATAATTTCACCTAAACATATGTAGTTAAGTATATAAAAGTAGAGCTGTCAGTGTACCATCTCAGCAATAGTGTGTCTGAGCAACTCACAAAATATGTAGCAGTAACATCTGCATCCCGGACAGTTTGTATGTCAGATACAGCCCATGTATATAAAGATCTAGCAAAACCCATTTCAAGATCTAAGGACAATTGTGTAGTGTAATAATACATGTAGGGGGCATATAACTGCAGTCAATAGGAATGTAATGTAAACTAGAAGGATATATAAGTTGTTAATGGAGCTATCATTTTCCATCCTACTGTATGTGCATAAAAAATGCAATTCCACACCTCAATGGGTATGTCTAATCTCAAAACATTTGTTGGGACATATGTCCTATTGGTTTATAAATATCTGCATTTATTTTGATGCATGTGCCCTGTTCAAATACCACAATACTGGTGGCCTGTTGCCATCAATTAAACTTGCATGCCGTTGTAATGTCCACTGTTGTCCCATATATGCATGTGTCATGCTTGCTATTCAACTGTTGGAACTCTGGTGTGTTGGGTTAATGGGAATACTTCTGCATGCTGTTATTATTAATTGGGAATGCTGTTGACTGTTACTAACCCATATTTTCATTAAATCCTCCTAAACATGGAATGTATGGGAAGGCCAGTCCCAGTGGACCCACCTGTCCCACCTCAGCTGGCGATGGCACCTGGCACCAGCAGGTCCGGTGCCCAGCCTGGGACCTCCTCCTCCATTGGCCCTGTGCCACCTTCGGGTGGAAGCACTGCAGGGGATGGGGCTCATCCCCCCGTACAAGCTTGGGCAGAGGAGGGCCACCTATCACCCTCCGAACGGTCCGGGCTGTGGTGCATAGGGAGCTCGAGCATTCTGTCGCTGATCCTCTACGCCAGCTTGAGGCATGAGTGGAGCGACTCACGGGAGAGCCTTCCCCTACTATGCAGCCCCCAGCACAGCCACCCTCTGGGCTGTGAAGGTGAGTGGTGACTGCCCATGGGTGGGGATCTCAGTTCCACTGTTGCCATCTGTGGGCTCATGGGCTTGCGATTTCCAAACATCCTTCCCCGTCAATGGTGTTCACCCACCACATGTATCATATTCTGCCCCTGTATGCATCTTGTTTGTCTTGTCTGTTAACCTCCCCAACCTACCTCCCCAAATATACCTACTTTCCCTACCCCACATTCCACTCTCACCTGAAAAAAAAAAGAAAAAAAGGGCAATCTGCTCCAAAAAAAAATTACGCCCCATACATAGCTGCCCATTTTGCACACATGTCCGCTGGACACATAAACTGATATTTAATTGGCACTACAACATACTTAATTGTCCTCACCCCTCTCACAGGGGTTGAAGGTTTCATATTTCCCTCCAAATTTACTACATATGCACAGCTGTTGCTGTTAAAGAAATGGGCAGCTATGGGCCTTCCCTACACCTGTCCTGCACATCCTGAGCTGTTTTCCCTATTGTCTTCCCCTCATTGTGCCCCGTTTTCCCCAATTTCCTATCTCCCCATTTTCTTTTCTTTCAAAGAAATGAGTGCTGGGGTTAGCAGGAGTAAGCACTTTTAAGCAGTAGTTAGCGGGTTTGCGCGAGTGTGCATATGTGTGCGCTTGTGTGTGCTTAGCTAAGCGCAAACCCACTTACAACTGCTTAAAAGTGCCTTACTCACTTTGTATGTCAGGGCCCTTGTTCTGCTCAGAAGCAAAATAAAACACCTCTGTCAACCTCGAACCCCGGACCTTTTAGGCACTAGACTGCATGAAGTACCACTAAGCCATGGTAAACATACTACAAATTGGTGCTGAAATAAATATATCATGCATCAGAATGAGTGAATGTAAAGGACAAATAGGAATGCCATAACACAAATCCTGTTTTGTGGATCTTTACCATCAGTTCTTGTGGAATTGCATTACATGACTGTGAAAAGAGAACCAGCCATTCTAGCAGGAAATAATGTTACAGCAGCACTTAACAACCCCCACACAGTATCATAGCAGGACAAACACTAGCATATCTGATTAGGGCCAAGGCCATAATTCCCAACTGTGACTAATTATCAGGCATGTCCCTGATTTTGAGACAGGTTTTAGCTGTGTCCCTCTGAAACCCTCTGAAAGGTACTGACATTGGGCAGAAAGGTGGGGAATTACACTTAATGAATAATGACAATAAGTAATAGTCAGACACTGCTTGTACTTCAGGAAATGTGTATTAATCCATATGCTCTCGTTCTCTCAAAGTCTCAACTTAATGTATTTAATATTGTAAAGGTGTACCTCACTTCTACCTACTTTTCCCTGAGTCTGTTCAAATATGTACCTGAGTGTTTGAGAGGCCTGGCAGAGGCAGAAACACACATGCATATCAGCTATTCTGCTGTAACACACTGTGCAAATAGCTTTGGAAGGAGTTCCATAAGCATACCCTTATGTAGGAGTACAACACTGAAATACCAAGGGGATGTAGCCATGTACTGTTAGCAACCAACTGTGACAATGCCATTGTTCTAGTGCAGAAAAGACTGGTGTGGTGCACAGACAAAGAATAACAGGCTAACCTCTGGCTACCATCTGGATAGGTCCACAGTTGGGAGCTATGCAGACAGACGACTTGCCTTGGTAAACTAACAGGTACACAGCAACCCTTTAAGTCCAGCTAGATAAAGTTCACACATTAATACATAATGCTCTCTGTCCTTCTGCACCCCTACCCAAATGTACAATATACCTGTGTGTTCAGGGTCCACCAAGGATGTAAGTAGGCATACTCAGTACTGCAATATGTCCAGTTTCCTTGAGCAGCCTGTGCTAATGTCAACACTAAAAAAGCGCAAAGTATTCAAAAGTGAGTAAATTAACATTCACAGTATAGCAGTTCGCAAACAGTTCATGTGCCAAATGAATACATCTCAATGACTACTTTTGTACGGCAGTTAATTGTATAAGTAGAAAAGAAATTACATACTCCCATGTATCTTGTGTTTGCATTTGTAGGGGTGAGTACAATTCTACACTGACAACTGTGTAGTGGAAGTGGCAATATTCAGGTCTGAGTACAACATTTAAATCACTGACTACACCCCTAGCTTCAGATATAAGACCTATACCAACCTTCTGACTTACACAACAGTGTCCACAACAAACAAGCATGGGCCCACTTTGGAAAGCTGAAAGGGCTACGCCTACCTGACATAGCAATTTATAGCATTGGGTTGCTATGACAGTGAGTACTGCAATTACCACACAACAGGCTGCATGCAATTACCAAATGGTGGCCACCAATTGGTGCAGAGGCCATCACATGCACATGTGCAGATACCTATAAAAGCAGGCGGTACTTGCTGGCCACACATGCAATCATCCCATTGCAGATGCTGAGAGAGAGAGAAACAGAGACAGAGAGAGAGAGACACAGACCTCCACCCCCAACAGAGGAAAAAAAAAAGCCAAAGACACACCAAACTGAAAACTACAAACACATACAAAGGAAAGGTATGTAACAGATATGTATTTACTGGCATGTAGTAGATGTATTTGAAGACTACTCTACATACTTTGAAACATCAATATGTGGCAGCAGTACATATCTATGCACAGATGCCCTACATAACTACTGCCATGGACAAATCAGTGTGTAGCTGTGTGCAGTGGGACATAACTGTGATATATGTAGCTCAGCATTAAATGTCAAACATCTGAACCATGTTATCTGTTGTCTGTACAGTAGTGTAGACAATGGCTGTTTGGGGGAGTAACGCATACAGCTATATAACCATGGATGTGACAGAGTAACACATGTATGATAGTCATATCAACTTGTAGCTTAGCATTGGCAACTGCTCTACCAGGCTAGTATGCTAATCTAGCATTTGCAGCTATGTATACACCCTCTAATATTACTGTGTGCTCACACATTACACCTGTTTATGTTGCAGCAAGGCCCAACATGTCAGCCTTGAGGTCCAGGGACTTACAGCAGTGTGGAACTTGCGTGTGTATGGCACAGACATACGGAGAGATGTATCTGTGTCACATATATTAGCATCTGTACATGTGCATAGAGCAAGGGACATGCTGCAACTGTTTCTGAAGGGAGGTCATATATATGTTGGTGAAGGTTGTTATGTGCATATATTTATGTAGGTAGTAGTGTGTGGCAAACAAGACAGCATACAGTGCTGGTATATGACATGTGGTGGTTAAACACTGTGGATGTGATTTGTTAGGTTTGCAGTGTTGCAGCCAGTGAGGCCTGCTAAAGCCACATGGGCTGAGAACACCTTCAATGCATTTCACACAAGACTGTGCAATATCATTACATAACTGTATACCTCACATACTTCGCATAATTGATATTCCCACCATGAAAGGTGTACTGTATATGTCCCAATATGTATATCTATATGTACACCAATGGATGTTTATATGTATGTGTATATATATATATATTTTATATATATATATATATATATATATATATATATATATATATATATATATATATATATATATATATATATATATATATATATATACAGAGAGAGAGAGAGAGAGTCATATTACTGCGACAGATGCCTGGTGACAATGTCAGAAAATCATTGGCATCCCTTTTGCTAAAAACTCTGTAACCATGAACTACCACATAGGTGGTAGTCGACTTAACACTGAAAGTGTGATAAGAGACCATGGGACACAGGTGGACAGTAGGCTCCTCCTTGATAATCACAGTGCCACACTAGTCATGTAATCTGTCTACATGGCACACCTCATCACAAAAGCTGTGTTATCCATGGAAAAAGAGGTCAGTGTTCCCCTCTATTCATCACTCATAAAACCCATTATAGAGTACAATGCCCCTGCTGGTATGTACCTCACAAGACATCTACAGCAACTGGAAAGGCCATAGACATACCTCACAAAGAGTAATACTGTCCTCAAACAGATGCCCTATGCAGACCATCTCACAAAACCACAGCTAGACTGTGTTGCATACCGGCAACCCAGAGGTGACCTCTGCCTAACATACAAAGCTATGTCAATCCCAGAGCTGTTGGACATGTACCACGTAAACAGATCACAATCCCTACGAGCTACACGCTCTAGGGACCTAAACCTTGTCACCTCAATAAACAGAACATGCTGGAGGGATAGATTCCTATCTCAGAGACATCCCATACTCTGGAACAAACCACCTATCAATAGCAAACAAAGCTCCTCAGTAGCACTCATCATGAATAGTCTTGATGATTGGATGGGAGATAGGGAATACACCCCAGGAATCACCTCTGTGGCTCTGCTTGACAGGGACACATGAAATGAAATTACTTGGGTGTCAAAGGCCAGGGTATCATCTGGCTAGGCTTCTATAGTCCCTAGGGCCAATAGCCTATTACCTACCTATGAACCAATACACACCCACATGTACTTGTTGCAATAATTGCTATGTGAGGTTGAATGAGTGTGATGGTGAATGTGTTGGTGAATGTGTCGCAGTTGTGTATATGTGGGATAGCTTAGTGGGAAACTGTTTCTGTCATGGTATTATGTGTCCTAGCTCTGATCCCAACAAAAGATGTGTATGCTATTGCTAGCCAGAAAAAGCAGTACGGCATATGGTCTGAGGTAGTCCCTTTGTGTTAACTGGGGTGTGCCATTGGAGGATAAAGCAGTACATGTATGCTTATTGATTGGTACTGCTGGTGAATCAAACCCCTGTATGAACTGTAGTATTACCTGAAGCTGTAGGCCTAAACAGCACAGCATAGTGTATGTCTACATTGCTTGGAAACACTGTTTTGTGTTTTCCCTGTAGTCCTCACAGATTACATACCTCAGGCATAAGGGTTTGTAAGTACTGACACACAGTACTGCATGGTACACACATAAAGCTCATCTGGGTTGCCATACCTCTATGTCCTGTATGTATGTCTGATGTGTGTGTGGGTATGCCTGTAACATGCCATCGGTCATATGTGTGTTACAGGATATAAGTGCTTAACTAGCAACATGTATAGTCTAGTACAGCAGTATGCCACCTATATTCATGAATGTGCACATATTGTAGGCAGGGGTTTTCCATCAAAAACTAGTGTGGTATACTGGTAATACTGTAACTGGACTTTACAATCATTGCAATGGATTACATGTTTCGTTATGCATTAGCTTGATATATATCTCCTGTGGTTAGGTGGTGCATTGTGTCGCATACAGTGTGCCATGTACTGTTGCATAGTCTTACATAGTATTTTCTCTTTGTTGCTGTGCAGAAAATGTTTTAATATAAAGAGCGTGTCAGGCACTGTCAGGCAGTTGTGGGTTGATCACTGATATGTGATATTGAAAGTGTGTATCCTCTGACAGACAATAGGCTGCTATTTATGGCAGTTCAGTGATATCTGTACTGTAGAATGTTAAGTGTGCCACATGACTTGCTCACACATATTGTTTCATTGTCTTCAAAAACAACGAAAAGGCACCAAGTAGCAAGCAGCAAGTTGTTTGCTACTTGTTTCATTGTCTTCCAGGGTCATGGCCCACCATTGCAATCCTGCCTATAGTCGTGCAGAGGATGAGATATTAACCACCTGTCTCATCCAACACTACACCCTGCTATTTTCAAGAACCAGCCAGGACCAGCATGAGCGGACTGCACTGTGGCAAGATGTTGTTCGTAGGATAAATGACATAGGCATGCATAATCGGACATATGAGCAGGTACGACATTACTGCATTGATTTACTTAGACATGTCCGGCAGCATGTGTCTGATGTCCGTAGGCAACAGCTTACCCCAGGTGGTGGGGTTGCCACCCATTCCCCCCTCACCAGAGTGAAGGAGCTGCTCCTGAGCCTGGGGGCTCCTGGCCAACAATAACAACAGCACACGTGTATCATCATGGAGGCCAGAGCCCCCCAGCAAGTTCACATGGAGCATGCAGGTAAGATGGCATATCTGTAGACTACTGTTACCTCCATTATTAGATCATGCATATGTGAGAAGTTTACTGTGTAGTTAGAAGATGTGGAGCCTGGTGTTGTTCAATACTGATAATTTGGAACATGATGTGTAGGCCTGTGACTGTCAATCATTGTACTACTGTAAGATTGCAAACCCACAGTAGCAATGCCACAGTTGTTGTCATTGACAAACTGTTTCATATCCTTGTAGGTCCCTCTGGTATGACAGCAAGGCAGCAGACCCATGCTGGTGAGTGTGTTCTACATTTAATATTGCAAATAAAATGTGCATGTCATAGGTGAGGTGTAAGCCATGTACACATGTAACACACCTACACATAATGCATGCTGTGCATGTTTGCTGTGAGACTATGCACATCTCAGTAATGTGAGTGGCTGCCTCAAACACATGCAATACGCAGAGCATCACAAACAATTGTGGCTACACTATAGTGGACATTAGATAGGCAGTCGATACACATGCACACAACATACACAACTCCGTCATATGCAGTACATGTTAATATGCTACACATGGCATATTGAGACACACGCTGTAAGGTCACACTCCAGTATCCCAAATCTCATCCACACAGCACACATAAAATACCTGAGGGGTAGAGGCCTATCATGGGGCAGTGCGACACTCTTCAACACACAACACATTCATGTTAGGCAATGCTCCCTATTTGGCACCTTACAAACCCATGTAACAACTGGCTGTGAAATGGTGATTGTAGTCATGGTACTGCGGTTCAGGTACAGCATGATAGGTGCCGGTCTGGCACACATAAGTAGCATTGAGTGACCACATGATGCTGCAAGATGATGGCTCCTGGTACAACACGCCATCCAGTTACAGTAACCACAGTACTACACATAGCATTCATTGCTATACACCTCAATGTTGTGTGTGTGCAAACATATGCACCTATACACAATATGCGTAGAAATCACCATTTGCACAAAGTGACACATATATGTCTTGTAATGCTATTGAGTGTATAGGTCACATGACACACATTGGGTATGTGTAATGTTTAATGTTGCAGTTGTGTTGCAGCATGCCATGGCATGGCTGGCACTGGCATGTCCACAATATGTTCTACACTCACCATAACTACTGTACAATGGCTATGTTGAGCAATAGTATTCCATCAGGTATACACGCACCACTCATCCTGTGTGTATACATAGCATGCATGAGCTAAACCTGTGTCCACAATTATCTGCTAAAGACATAAGCGCTCTATTCAGTAACAGATATCTATGTGACACACAGATAAACATCCAGCCATGGTATGTATACCTGTGAGTGATGGTGCACAGCACATTGAAGAGCTTGTAATACTTGCACAGCAATGTTGTGCCCATGTACACATTGCGTTCCAGGGTGAGGCCAATCACTGAACAACAGCACACATGCATCAAAGTCATTTATACGGTTATTAGCAAGGACTGTCTACACTCTCACTGCATGCTGTTGAGCAACACACGTCCTGCATGTTGACACATGTGATATGACTGTTTGTCTTGTGATACTGTACCCCACCATCAACCACTATTGAGTATGTTCTGGATTGCTGGTGGTGTGTGTATGTGTGTGTGTCTCTGCTTTAGTGAGGAGTGTAGTTGTGTGCATGTGTGCATGTGTTCATGTGTTCAGGTGTTCATGTGCGTTCATGTGTGCATGTGTTCATGTGTGCATGTGTTCATGTGTGCATGTGAGCATGTGTGCATGTGTGCACGTGTGCATGTGTGCATTTGTTCATGTGTTCTGACATCATGTACAGGTCATAAAGTGTGTTTCCTTTCTTCTTCTCACAGGTGCTGATGTTGGGCTGGTTCACTGCAGCAGGGATCCTGATGTCACTGACACTAATAGTGATAATGAGAATAGGTGTAATAAGGCACAGGCATGTTTGCCAGGGTCTGTCATTGGGCCACCAATCGACAGTACACAGTTGTCCACCCCATCCATGCACACAGTCATACTGCCAATACATCCCCCATCACCAATGCCCTTAGCTGAGGGACAGTCTACAGTCAGCAATGGCCAGGACAGTGTGGTACCTATGGCACATGCATCCGGATACAGCAGCCATACCCAGAGGTCTACAGTGGTACGACATAGGCAGATGTCCAGGGGTTCTCATCAGAACACTGCTGGTCATCATGTCCCTGGCAGATGTGCCACAGGTCTTATAACCTCATGCATGTTCCAGGCTGTCATGGAGGCACAGGCATGTATGGAACGCTACACCAGACAGGGACTAAGGGCACAGAGGGCACATAACACTGCTTTAAATGACAGTATCCATGACCTAGCAGGTCCCATCCATAATTACACTGAGGTCATGGATAGACATTGGGGTGAGACATTAGATGTCCTCCGCAATGTCATGTCCATGTGTCAGGACAGTGTGGGACAGGTGAAACATCGACATGGACATATGCCAGCAACATCAGCAGCTGCCAGTCGCTGCGGACATCCCTCAAGTCACAGCCGCTCCCGTAGTGCCAGTACTAGCCCCAGAAATGTTGGGGGTGGGCTGTCCACTGACCATCCTAGAAGACCACTTGCACATGGCTCTGGACAGTCCCAGCAGGGACCTGGGTCCAGTGTACATATGTCTACCTCTGAGGATAGTACTCAGTCTGGCTCAGTACCTGATACTGTCAGTAGCACCCCTGCCAGGCACAGGTATGGTATCCATGGCTGGAGACGGTGATCTGTAAAGCCTGGCAGGTACAGTCTGTGGCTGTCCCACAAATCCCCATATATGGCAGCCACATGGTGGAACTGTGTGCATGCAGACACACACACACACATAGAACCAGACGCCTAGGGATAACACAAACCCGCACACATTACATCAACATTGGCCCATACCAGGACTCTTGGCCCTCACACACACACACACACACACACACACACACACACACACACACACACACACACACACACATACATGTCAATTGTATGGCTCAATGTAGGCCTCTGGAAAACCAACAACACACCCTTCGCATATGATGAAACCTGTGCCACCTCCTGTCATCTGTAACATTGATGCAGGAACAGGCTAACATGGTGCTGATGCACAGGGTGACTTTATGGCAGTATAGCAATGTTAGCATGTTGTCAGCAGTAAAGTGTAATGTTATCCTTGAAGGTGTAGCTGAGCAGGCATGATGCATTAAAGCTATGATTGTCAGTGTAGTATTGTTTACACCAGTGTTAATCCCAATAGTGTATTGTCTGCCCACGTGACACTTGGCCGATGTGTGTAGTATTGGCAGCATGTGTTAGAGAGTGGACAGTACATGTGGGATGTGTGCAGCACAGGTATGCAGGTGTACATTTGTGAACATGGTGGAGGTGCACTGTCTGCATGTACGTGCATAGTGGACACATGGGCAGGGTGTCATGCCCTGTATTACACAGTGTCAAAACTCCATAGTTTCTATTGGTGGACAGTATGCATTGTACTACACATTTTGGAACTTGGTTACACATGTGTGTATGACATGGTTTGACACTGTGCTGTGGGTGATACTGTTACTATCTGTCATTGGTTTGTATTTTGGTAGTGTACATACCCTCTACAGCCTGACCATAAACAATCGTTAGATGATGTCTTGACAACTGACACACAGATGTAGGACACACAGTAACATTTGTACCCTTCAGGAACTATACTATGCCAGTAACCAGTGGTGTTCACCTGTACCCATTCCTGGGACCACTCCTGATTGCCATATAGCTCACTTAGGTACAAGCAAACACAGTAGGGATGTGTCCATCCACATCTGGGAATGCATACTGTGGCCTATAATGCATTCTCTAGATGACACACACATCCTCCACAAGGGTATCATACAGATAGATACCTGTTGTCAAACCCATGCTGTAAAGCTATAAGCCAACTAAAGCATGGTCATCCACCTTTACAAAACATAGTATCCCCACAGTACCACATAGGTAGTAGCCCCCAACATGTTGACAGTTACCGATGTGTACATACAGCCAAGTGTTATATCATCTCTCCCCTGGTAATCACATTTCTAAAGGTATTTTGAAATCCCTCGGTGAATCACATAAGCAATAAGGGGTCTGCATGCATATCCACAAAGGTTGTTATACACCTATAATGAATAGCCATCATTGACAGACTTTGCTGCATTTTAACTGGTCTGAAATATACCTCAAGCATAAACCCTCACTCACACTATTCAATAGAAACCATAATTAGTGTGCCTGACACGGATGACCTAGGCCAGGGATCACTGCAGTGGCTGGGATTGTCACAAGCATACAGATGTGACCTAAGGTCTGGAAAGTGGCAGCACACTCTGGCAAAGGTAACAGATGTGTTAATGGAGAAAGCAGGGTTCCCACCTCTGAAATAATTGAGGTCACATGTATGTATATGTATTTGCCACACAGCTACCTGACGTGGAATGCACATACTGTCATTGTGATATGTCATACAGTAGTAAAAGCAAAATCCACAACACAGTGACCAACTGTGTCACACACACTCACCAAGTGCAGGATTGAAACCCGTACCTAATTACTTAATGATACCAGAACAGTACGCATTTACACAATGTGCTGTACCATTACTGGGAGTTCTTTTTTCCACAGGTATATTTGTAGGATGGTGACATCATCAGACTTGACAAAGCTAAGTATACCACTTTTAAGGTGTTGTAGTTGTCTCCAAAAAGGTTGCTCCTCTTTAAGGAGATACACACACACTGTCATACAGTTGTCAAATGCAGGATTCAAACCCCTACCTAACTACCTTATAATACTAGAGCAGCATGCATTTACACGACGTGTTATACACATTACTGGGAGGTCTTCTTTCCACAGGTATATTTATAGGATGATGACATCATCAGACTTGACAAAGATAAGTATACCACTTTTAAGGTGTTGTAGTTGTCTCCAAAAAGGTTGCTCCTTTACAAGGAGACGCACACTCTCATATAGTTGTCAAGTGCAGGATTCAAACCTCTACCTAACTACTTAATGATACTAGATCAGTACCCATTTACACGATGCACTGTACACATTACTGGAAGTTCTTCTTTCCAGAGGTATATTTGTAGGATGGTGACATCATCAGACTAGACAAAGTGGGTTACATTAGGTGGGCTACATAGAAGGTATTTGTAGACACTTTGGCAATGTGATCATCAAAGGAGAGTTTACTATCTACCTGTGTCCCCAGGGCCATAATTACATTCTCTGTACATACAGGATTACCACCTATGTGGTAATTTGTGTGCACTTTGTTTTATCCAAAGGGGATGACTATGCATTCTTTGGCATTCTGCTTGAGGGCATTGTTTTGACACCAGGTATCTGTCTCTGTAAAACCCTTCTGTAGGATGTCTGTGTCAGTTGTGGAGTCAATTATGGACCACAGTTATCAGTCATCTGCAAACTTGTTCAGCCATACTCCTCTCATGTTTGCCTGTACCTCTGAGCAGTATCTACTGAACAGGTGGGGACCCTGGACCAATACCTGTGGAATGCCATTTGTGACTGGTTTAGAGTCAGACATGGCACACGCAACTCTGAACATGTGTGTTTGATCGGTGAGCCAGTTGGCCAACCATCCTGTGACTTAGCTGTTAACGTTCAAGCTGGTGAGCTTGTCCATGATGCCAGAATGGGGAATGGTATCGAAAGGCCTTAGTGAGGTCCAGGTGGGCTGTGTGGACTACTTTCACCTCCATCTATGTCCTTGGCAACTGTTTCAAATGAGTCAACTAGGTTTAGGAGACAGGGTCTACCTTTAACAAAGCCAAATTGGGTAGAATCCAGTGTCTGGAGGTCCCTATTGTCTCTGTTTATGGGTTCCATGATAATTTGATCGATAACTTTGCAGACCAGGCAGAGTAGGCCTATAGGGCAATGTTTTCCTGGTTCTGTTGTGGCACCCCTTTGTGAAGCTGGATGACTGTTGCTGTATGCCATTCCTTGGGTACATAGCCTGTGTTAAGTTTGAGTCTGGACAGTGAATGTAGGTGAGGGTGTAGTTCCTTTTGGGACTGGTGTAAGTCGCAGCCTGGGACACTATCCAGTCCCATTGATGCTGTGTTCTTAGCTTTGGAGAGGGCTGTTTTTACCTGCATGTCCATGAAGTCTGGTGCTTTGCATTCTTCTGGGATAGACACAGGCCCTTTTGGGGGTGATGTGGGTGGGAGTTTGCACTGAACTTGTCCCCCAGGATGTGGGCAATGTAAGTTGGTTCAGTGTATCTTTTTACCATTTTGCAGTAGCTGACAGCATTTTTGAGAGTTGCCACCTAAATGTTTGGTATAGCTCACAAAGGCTTTGTGACTGTTATTCTTACATTCCTTTGCAACTTGTCTTTAGAAACTGGCCTTGGATTATTTTATGAGTGATCACTGTTTCTTCCTAATAATGATCAGTGATGCCTTTCCTTATGTGAAGTTTGCTCTATCATGTGTTCGTTCCCTCCTTCTGTTGTATAGCTTACTTATGTGCGACAACCACCAGATTGGTTTCCTAATTTTGGAGGAGTGCATCATGGTTTTATTTGGCATGTCTCGATCCATGCATCTCTGCAGATGCTCATAGAATGCACTTGTAAATGATTCTGCAGATTGTATAGCATTATCCTATAGCAAGGGTGCTTCTGAACTTTCCACTTTGGTCTTGAGAAGTCTGCTGTTTGCTTTAGAAACTTTCTTCACAGTGGTTTCCTTGACTGTGGGGGGGCGTGATGTGGATGTCCAGTGTGATTACTATTACCAGCGAGAGTTTATCTCTGTTGTGGAACAATGGTACCTCATCTCTAGTGGGCGTGGTAACTGGCTTTTCCAGAGCGTTTGAGTTTTTCAACTCTGGGAAGCATTGGGCAAAGGACGTTGTACATGAGTAATTCTCCCAGTCAGTGTTTTGGTAGTTGTAATCTCTTCATATAATGGTGTTTGGTAGGACCTTTATATTTCCCACTGTTCTTAGCAATACTGAGTGAGGTTTCTGAGACAAGGTAGGTGATCTGTAGCAGGCTACAATCTGATAAGCAGCTTTGCCCAATGTTAGTTGCACTTGCATGGTCTCCAGGGCCTCATGCTGTGCCACTAACCTGAAGGTGTGGGTATCCATAAGGTAAATGGATACACCACTTCCTTTTGTATTTCACTCTGGGTTTTTGGGCCGAAGATCAGAGGGATTGTGAGTGTTTTACGTGGAGCATGTCCAGCAGCTCTGTGTTTGACATAGCTTTGTATGTTAGGCAGAGATCACCTCTGAGTAGGCGATATGCGGGAGAGTACAGCTATAGCATTTTGAGAAGGTCTGTGTATGGCATGTATTTCAGGCTGCTAATGCTATTTGTGAGGTATTTCTGCAGGCTTTACAGTTGCTGTAGATGTCTTGTGAGGTACATAGCAAAAGTGGCGTTGTACTCTATTGTGGATCTAGTGAGTGATGAGTAGAGGGGAACAATGTCCTCTTCTATTCTGCATGAGACACCTTTTGTGATGAGGTGTGCCACATAGAATGATTTCCAGACTACTGCGGTGATGTGATTATCACAGGTGGTTCCACTGTCAACCTGTGACCCAAGGTCTCTTATTACACTTTCAGTGTTAAGTACGCTACCACCTATGTTGTAGTTCGTGGCTACAGAGTTTTTACCAAAGGGGATGACAATGCACTTTTTGGCATTGAGCTTGAGGCCATGGCTTTCACACCAGGCATCTGTCTAAGTGAGTCCCTTTTGTAGGATGTCCACATCTTCAGTAGTTTCGATTATGGCTCCTAGTTTGCAGTCATCTTGAAACTTCATTAGCCACAGACATTCCATGTTAAAGTTTACTTCAGGGAAGTAGATACCAGACAGGACAGGACCCAGGACTGAACCCTGTGGTACTGCACTTATCACTGGTCTAATGTTGTACTTGCAGTCTGCTACTTTCACAGTGTGTGTGTTCTGTCAGTTAGCCCGTTGGCATCCCATCTTGTGACATAGCGATTTATACCTAGTTCCGTGGGTTTATCTATAATTCCAGAATGGGGGATGGTGTTGAAAGCCGTGCCAAGATCTACATAGGCTGTGTGAACCACCTTACCCTTGTCTACGGTTCTGGTGACTGCTTCAATGACATCTATCAGGTTTAGGAGACATGATCTGCCTTTTACAAACCCAACATGGTTGTGGTCCAGAGTTTGGAGATTACCAGTGTCTTTTTTTATAAGTTATATGATGATACATTCCATGGCCTTGCAGAGCAGGCTCATCAGGCTGATGGACCGCTAGTTGCTGGGGTCCATGGTGGCTCCCCCCTTGTTTAGTGGGAAAACCATCGCTGTACACCATTCAGCAGGCACAAAGCCTGAGGTGAGGCTATGACTGAACATGGTACATAGGTGTGGTGCCTGTTTGTTCTGTAGTTTGTGTAGAACACAGCCTGGGATGTTATCTGGTCCCATGGATGGTGTGTTCCTGGCTTTGGAGAGTGTTTTTTACCTGTGCAGCCATGATGACAGCAACTTTGCAGCCTTCCCTTATAGAGATGTGCTCTTTCATGGGTGAGAGGGGGGTAAAGTTAGCACTGATCCTATCTGCCAGGATGTTGGCAATATCAGTTGGGTCTGTGAATTTAGTACCATTGTGCTGTAACTCCGAGCAGATCTGAGTGTTGCCATTGAGATTCTTGACATAGCTATAGAATGCTTTGTGGTTGTCTTTAGAATCAGTGTTAATTTTGTTTTCATAACTAGCTTTGGAGGATTTTATCATGGATCACAGCTTCTTACTGATGTGGACCATGTAGCTCCTCCCCTCATGGGATTTTACCCTCTTTTGCAACAGTATTTTCCTTCTGTTGTGCAGTTTGTTTATGGCAGGGGAACACCAGACTGGCTTCCTTTTCTTGGAGGTTAGTGTCTTGGTTCTGTTTGAGATAGCACAATGCATGCAGTCATGTAAGTGCTTATGAAGTGCAATTGTGAAGGATTCAGTAGTCGTAACTGTATTGTCCATCTGCATGGGTGTCCTGCAGTTCAGCACTTCTGTCTTAAGAAGCATGAAGTTGGCTTTGGTGACATTTTTTAACATGGTTTTCTTAATGGGGATGTGGGTCCAGAATGTGGATATGTAGGGTAATTAGCTTATGGTCAGATGGGACCAATGAGGTGCTGACGTCAGGTGTGGAACACCGGTCACGCAAGACAAGCCAAACCCCGTAACCAACACAAATAACCACTAAGTGAGCTAAATGTTACTCATTGCTAGAAGTCTCAGCCTCCAGATGCACACACTCGAGGCACTTCTCATTATGGAGAATATTGATATCTGTGCAGTATCGGTAACCTAGTTCAAGGCTCCAGACAGCACACCAGCACTACCAGGGGACTACTCATTCCATACCTTCCAGCATCATAACCTGAATCATAGCACATAGGGCAAGGATGTATCCATATTCATCAAGGATACCTACACCTCTCTCTACATGCTCTCTACAGGATATGTACCCATAGAATCATTCTTCACACTCCACAGGGGTGGGACCACGAAAACCCCTTGCCATTCATGCTCTATGAGCCTGACAAGTGTGCTCTGCAAGGCAATGGAGCCAATCATAATGGAAGTCAACAATACAGAGATTGGGAACCTTCACACAGTTGAGCACACACAGTTTGGCTTTGTCAAATGCAGACCACGCAACCTGAACTGGGAGGATTTCTTTGACAGTTACCCAGGCTACGGATGATTGAAATGTGCTCCACACAGCCTACCTATACCTCGCTAAGGCCTTTGATACCATCCCCAGTCTGGTATCATAGATGAACTCACCAACCTGGCCATGAATCCATACATCACAAGATGGATTGCAAACTGGCTCACAGATAGATCCCACACACTACGGGTTGCTGGCTACATGTCAGACTCTACACAGGTAACAACTGGTGTGCCCCAAGGTTCAGTCCTGGGGTCCCTCCTGTTTGGTGTAGACTTCTTAAATGTACATGCCAACACAGGAGAGTTGTGGTTGACTAAGTTTCCTGGGAACTGTAACGTGTTTGCCATAATAGATTCCCCGGAAGACAGACATATTCTCCAGAAGGGACTCTATAAGACAGATGTGTGGTGTCAGAATCATGGCCTCAAGCTCACTGTGGAGGAAAGCATAGTGATCCTCTTTGTTGAAAACAAAATACCCACAAACTACCACATGGGTGTTACCCCCTTAAAAATAACAAGGTGATAAGGGATCTGGGGACACAAGTAGATAGCCATCCTTCCTTTGACAACCATGTCGATAACGTGATTGGGAGATCCTATGTGGCCCACCTAATCAACAAAGGGTTTGCATCAGGATCCAAAGAGGTAGTGTTGGCACTCTACTCTTACATCATCAGACCCATCACTGAGTACAGTTCACCATTTTGTATGTACTCGACATAACATAGCCAGCAGCTGTAGAGACCACATAGGTACCTCACCAAGAGGATTGCTGGCCTCAAACAGTTGTGTTATGCAACACAACTGGTAAAACTAAATCTGTTCTTAGTTGCGTACCACCTACTCAGAGCCACACTCTGCCTAACATACAGAGCCATGTCCAACACATAACTGTTGAACATGCTCCATCTACACATAACAACATTGAGTCACCCTACACATTCCAGGGATATGAACCTCATTGGAATGATGAATACAACATGCCGGTGGGATAGAGTACCATCCCGGACACTTGCCTTACTGCAGAGCACAGTCCCAATGTACATCAGACAGAACCCCTCACTGACACTCTTCAATTGGAACCTCGATGAGTGGATGGGAAACAGACAGTTCATGCCAGGCATCACATCAGCAGCCCCACTAGAAAGGGGCTTAGGGTACTAACTATTAGAACTAGGCCTTGGGAGACTACCCAATGGTGTGGTGAAATCTGCCCAACTTGCGTAGGCTGATATATGCCTTTGTGGAGATAGTCTACTACATAGCTATGGACCTATGTGACAAGTACATGTCTACAGATAGTAGACATGTACTTCATTGTACAGTCATGTTGTACAGCAGGCACATGGACCACATACACTGTAATGCTTACAGATACTGGTGGCTGTTATGTACAGTGGGAGAGATGTGCACCTCATATCTTTCGTGCCATTGGGATGTCTGCTGGGTGGGACAGTCCTGGAAGGCTCCCTGTCATGGTCACCCTCTTACACACATTTCTGCCCATCCATCTTTGGCTTATTATACTGTGTTCCCCCTACATATCTATATAGGTACATAGGTAGGTGATAGGCTATCTGCCTGAAGGCATATATTATTATGGCCAGAGTGTGCAGCTATCACCACCCATGGAGTTAGTTCCCTAGGCCTTTGTGTAATAGAGTGTCAGTGAGTGTCTCGGCTTAATGTCGGTTGGGAGCCTGTTCCAAAGCAAGGGAAGTCTGTGAGTTAGTCATGTATCCCTCCAACATGTTCTATTTAATGTTGTGATGATGATATCCCTAGAACATGTGGTACAGTGAGCTTGTGTTTACTTCAGATAGCGCATGTACATCAGTTCTGCATTGGACATGGACCTGTCTGTTGGGCAGAGATCTCCTGAGTAGACAGTATGCAACAGAGTACAGATTGAGTTAAATTCAGTCTGCTTGCATGGGGCAACTATTTGAGGCCAGTGATCCTCTTGTTGAGGTACTTCAGTGGTCTTTCCAGCTGCTGAAGGTGCCTATTCAGATTCATTGCAAGTGTGTTGTGGTACTCTCTGACAGTTCTGATGACTGATGAGTGGAGGGAACCTCCTTTGACCTACATGCAAAGTCCTTGGCAGTTTGCGGGAACACATAGCATGATTTTCTAACCACTTTTTCAATATGTTTCTGGAAGTAGAGATGACTATCCACATGTGTCCATAGATCCCTTATTATCACCTCCATATTTAGGGTGTTGGCACCTATGTGGTATTTGTATGACTGTGGCTCAAGGGCATAATTTTTACACCACATATGTCTGACTGAGACCCTTTTTAAGGATGTCTCTGTTGTCCCACACATCGATTATGACTACTTTTTTTGCAGTCATCCACAAACTTTGCTAAACATAGCCCTCGTGTGTTTGACTGTATTAATGAAAAGTATACACCACACAGGAGGTGTCCCAGGACTGAGCCATGGGGGACAGCAGTTGTTACCAGCTTGAACAGGAGACCACAATTCTTACCTTGTGGGATCTATCTGTGCCCCAGTTGGCAATCCATCAGATGACATACATATTTATGCACTGGTTGTTTATTTTGTGGATACGACATGTGTCTGTGATGTTGGAAGAGGGCTTTCCAAGGTCTATGTGGGACATGTTTAGCTCATTTCATTGATGTATGTCCTGGGTGACTGCCTTGAAAACAGTCTCGCAGGTTTGGGAACCATGATCTGCCCCTGACCAAACAGAAATTGGTAGGGTTGGGTGTTTGTAGGCTCACAATAGCTCTGTTTATGAGTTCCATCATGATGGACTCCATGGCCTTGCAGATCAGGCTTAATAGGCTTATAAGACAATAGTCCATATGGTCTGTTGTGCACCAACACTTGTGGAGTGTGCCAAATGTTGCTGTAACACATTCAACAGTTTCATATCCTGTACAGAGGGTGAGTCTTAACAGACTGTTCAGGTGCAGGGTCTGTTTGTTTTGGAGTTCACATATGACACAGCTAGGGAAGCCATGTCATGCCATAGACACCATGTTTTTAGGTTTGGAAAGTGCTGTTTAACCATTGTATATGTGATTTCTGGGTTTTCACAGTCTCCAGGTATGATAACGGGCCCTTTCATCAGTGAGAAGGGGGTAAATATATATGAACCTGTCTGACAATATGTTGGCAGTGTCAGTCATATACATGTATTCATTTATAGTTTGCACTGACTCAGAACATATATGTGTTTACATTGATATATATGACATTGCGAAGAAAGCTTCATGGTTCTCTATGGACTCTTTGACAATATGTTTGCCAGAACATGGATTGTATGATGTTAGGAGTGCTCATTGTTTATTGATGATACTGATCGGAGATTTATTGGTCTTCTTTGAATTGTCACTTTCTCTGAACAAGTTCAGTACTTGTAGTGCATAGTTTGATTATGACAGGAGTCCAATATATTATATGGGTCTGTTTTCATATAACTGTTTGCACAAGGCAGGATTGGTGAATAGTGACAAGTTTCTGGGGTAAGAACTGCAACTGCCAGATATGTGTGGCTCACTGCTGTACTCAGACATGGCCTAAGTGTGTGAGCATGCCCAGTATGACCTTTCAGTATGTTGTTGACTGACATTTGCTTCGTTTATTTAAGTGTGTGAGCATGCCCAGTAAGACCTTTCAGTATGTTGCTGACTGAGATTTGCTAAATTTGTTGATGTGTGTGAGCATGCCCAGTATGGACATATATACTATATGTGTGTGAAAAATCAAGTTGTTTTTTACTTCAGGGCTCACCTTTGTGTTGTACATCAACAGGAAGCATACTGTGCCTGCAGGGCTTCCAGGAGTCACTTTGCATAGACTTATCAACATTTATATATACAGGGGGACAGCTATTATTTGTACATTTCTACCCAGGGGGCACACCTGATTGTTACTGTGGGTGTACATTGGATGAGGGGTTCACCTGACACTTATACACATTTGCTAGGCCTGAACTGCTATGTCAGGTACTGCCTATGTTGGATGAACATAGTACACTCCCTATACATGTTTGACAACAGGTAGTGTCATGGTAGGCATCCCTTTTATTGTATGTGTGAGTCAGAGTGAGGTGTCATTTCCAGGGTTCCTACTGAGTCAGTGTATGTGCTATGCATTGTCTCTTTGCCAACGTCAGGGCATACTGGGCACACCTCCTTCTGCCTACTGGGGCAGGCTCAGGTTGTTCCTCCTCCGTGTCACGCTATGCCTGTGCAGGCCTTGGCAATGGTGGGGGGCTGTTTGGCCCTGCACCATGATGTTCCTGCTGCAGCTGTTTTCACATGATCATATTGTGTAGCATGGCACATACCAAGACAATTTGGATACATGTAGTTGGTGAGTACTGCAAGGCTCCACCAGATGTGTCCAGGCACCGGAACCGTGACTTGAGCATCCCAAACACATGCTCAATAATGTTTCTTGTTTGTGCGTGCCCTGCCCTGCCCCATGCTGTTCCTGCTGCAGCTGTTTTCACAGGATCATATTGTGTAGCATGGCACATACCATGACAATTTGGATACATGTAGTTGATGAGTACTGCAAGGCTCCACCAGATGTGTCCAGGCACTGGAACCGTGACTTGAGCATCCCAAACACACGCTCAATAATGTTTCTTGTTTGTGCGTGTGCCTCATTATGGAGTTCTTGTTTGGGTGTGTGTGCATTTCTGATGGGTGTCATCAGCCACGGCTCCAGTGCGTATCCAGCATCCCCCACTAGGTGACCGTCAGGGATGTCCCCATTGGCAAATCTCTGGTACAGCTGCGTCAGATGCCAGATGTGGGAACCGTGATAGCTTCCAGGGCAGCCAGCACACACATTCATTATTATGTCCTGGACATCACACATGACCTGGTAGTTGATGGAGGGGAAGCCCTTGCGGTTGATGTAGACACTACCTCACTCACCGGGTGGTGCTTTGATGTGTATGTGTGTGCAGTCAATTGCACCTACCACCTCAGGGTATTCCGCTATTTGGTGGAAAAGACGCATATTGCTGGCCAATGCCTCACTGGAATTGGGGAAATATACATGCTCACCGACATGTGCTGACATGGCATCCAGGAACTGGTGCAGTACACTGGATGCTGATGCCTGTGAAACCCCTATCATATCACCAGTCGGTCTCTGAAAGGTACGTGTAGCTAGTATTCGTAGGCCAACGCATACCTTGGTATCCACTGGGATGGGTTCCCCTCTGTTGGTTCTGTGTGTGAGGCGTGGCTGGCACAGCTCAACAATTTGCTGCAGGAGGTCTCTGTCCATTCTATAGCGCTCCACTATCTTCAGCTCATGTAGCCCCTGGTAGGTTACCCTGGGTCTGTACACTCTTCTCCATCTCCTCACTGTAGGTTGCTCAGCAGCATTCACAAAATCACCACCCTCAGCACCTTGCACATGTTGGTTTATAATAGCAATAGCAGCCCCTAACATTTTGTCAGCCTTAAGCTTTTTGAGTATTCACTCTTTCTATACTGCAGTGTTGCAGAGTTCTTGTGAAAAAACAGGTTAGACTGCTGTTTGCAGAGGTTAAATTGCTGGGCTGGGCTGGGCTAGTCGACTGCCTGTGTAATTGGCTGATTGTGATATATTTCACCTGGCAGCTCTGCTAGTTCTCCTTGGTTAACTTCCTACTACTTCTTTTCCTTCCTTTTTCCCTTTCTGTTTCCACAAGAGGCAGTGGTGTGCAAACAAGAGCACACGCCCGCACACATGCGCACACAAGCGCACATGCATGCACACAAGCGCAGACGGTGTAAGCACGTTTGCAAGAAATTTCTGATATATCCACGGTATACGCCTTTGGTTTCTTGTTTTCAGCTAGTACCACTGTGAACACGCCTCTTGCAATCCTGAGCAACTCAGAGAAAACACAAGCCACTGTGCTCCAATCACCTTACAGTCTTTCAGACATACCCCCTCATGATGTCACCTATCTTCTACTTGACTACTACCCTACTCCTACACTTACACTCTAGGGACATGGCTCACATGCCAGGAAAAATTGGGATTCACTATCCTTATCGTCATTTGCATAGGATTGCCTACTAATGCTTGGTTACATCTCTCACACTGAGCTTCCCCCCCTTAGCAACCACTACTCAGTGACCATGTTGTTTGCAGCCTGCCATTCACCTGCATGGCAGAACAAGCTTTTTTGTGTAAATGCACATTTGTGACTATTTTTCCCTTTTTTCATTTTATTTAAAGCGCAGCATGTTTGCACAACGCTAAGCTACGCTTAAACATCGGCGATCAGGGGAAAAAAATGAACTGGATTTTACAGATTTACAACATTTGCAAATACCAATGGCCTTATATTTGGCAATTGGCATGCTTACTCAACTAGATGCATCCTTTATTTGGAGCTGTCATAGCTCAGTTTAGCTATTTGCAGAACGGTACTCCGTTACCAACGGAGTACATTTCTGCAGATAACACTACTCTTGCACGGACAGGTTAGTGGTTCCTGGATCGCAAATTTACCTCAGTTGCATAGCTTTCAGTAGCAAATGAGGTAATTTGCATACCATAACACTGTCTGTGCAAGAGTAGCTTTAGAAGCTCTCATGCACGCCCCTGCCGGCTATTGCTGAATTGCTCAGCAGACAAATTGCCTGTCTGCCATCTTACACTGTTCTTACACTCCATGCAAGCCTTTGTAAATCCGGCTCACGGACTTTGAAATACAGTGCAATAATTTGATTGACATGTTTAAAAAGAGAGGCTATCCCAGTCATATCCTTAGAGAATTGTATAATGAAGTAAATACAAAAAGATCAAATGGTCATTTTGCACCTATTTTATCATATAACAATAACCCAATACTCTTAGATGTGAGTGAACACCACCTGAGCAATGCTGCACTGTTTATAACAACATTTAATACACATTTTATGAAATTAAGGCTATTATGATGAAAAACTGAACACTTATGGATGAGGATTTGAATATCAGAACAAAATTGTATCATGGTTTCAAAATGGTGGCAAGGAGAGCAAGTAATTTAAAAAAAAACTATTGGAGAATGGCAGGACAAGCTGTATGGCTAGTAAACCAGTAGGTATTATGAATACATGTGGAATGTGCAATTATTGTAGACACATACATCAAGGCCAATGCATACAGATAAAGGGCACATGATATATTATTAAGGGCAAATTTAATTGTAATTCTAAGGGGGTAATATATGTAGCAGTATGTCAACCCTGGAAGCATTTTACATAGGAAAAACCAGCAGGTCTCTCAAGGAAAGAATTTATGAGCACATGCATGCAATAAGGAAAGATCAGTTACATAATGCACTAGCCAAACATGTGCATGAACAGCATGATCATTATTTTAGATTTGCAATATTGCAGCAAGTGCTTAGTAATGATAGAGGTGGTCCCTGGGAACTACAAATGGAAAAGGCAGAACTTATATGGCAGCTCATGCTTCATTCTTATGCAGGGCCTAGACTTAATGATCTTTGCAGTATTAACAGCATTTTAAAATTTAAAGCTTTAAGTAGATAAAGGTTGCTTTGGCAATGACAATACATTTAGTTTACAATGAATATTTTATTTATATAAATGTATACACACTTTTTAATTTATACAGTTGTATACATTGTTTGTATTTGGTGTATTTGTAATGTTTAGTAATATACATGACTATTCATTTACTCATGAATAATAGTACATGGGGTCTATATCAGATTGTCGAATGACAACTTCAAAGCTTCAAACTTCAAACTTGAAAGTTCGAAGTCTAAAAACGTTGAATGTCAAAATAAAAAAAAAAAACACTGAAAACCCCAAAAAAACAAAAACAAAAAAAAAAAACGCTTTATACACCCCACACCCCCACTAAATATACCAACTCTGAGATCGGACTACAGTGCAGTAAAAGGAAATCTTCCGTTCCCGCACTCTATGGTAATCTCAGTTATACGTTTCAATGTTTTTACACTTCAAACTTTCAAGTTCGAAGTTTAGTGCTTCGCACTTGTCAGCATTCGACATTATGATATAGACCCAGTACATGCAATGAGGGAAGTAGCATAATCTTTAGGTTTGTGATGTCATTTCCTGTTTTAGAAAAAGGGTGCCAAATATTAAACTATTTAACTGTTGTGAATTTGTTAAACTGATTTTGTCTGATGAGGTTTACTAATGCAGTAAATGAAAAGTGCTTAACATTAGATATGACTCTTTCTTTATTCCATAAGCCAGTATTGTGTTTGCTTTATAGTCATTTGTGCATTTCAAAGAGAGAATTATACACAATGATTGCCCTGTGAGGGATCATTGTAGCAGGACAATAACATTTCTAGATCTAGTTGAGATCCCTTTGTTTATAATCAATCCAATATAGAGGAACTGTTTTCTTGCAGTGGACACATGTCGGTCAAAGTTAGGTCACCGTCCACATAAGTTCCAAAATCCTGAACAAATGGATCAACTCTTAGGGCTTTATTGTCAATGTGTTAGTTCCCTGAGAAAGATAACAACACAAAGGATACAATAATGCATATTTTGACATTTAGTTTATTTTTTGGGGCAAATTTTCCTGCAGGATGGCAAAATCATTTAGTTATGCAGTAACTGCTCCAAGCTTGCCGCCATCTGCAAACTTAATCAGCCCGGGCCCTTTGGTATTGACATTAACTTCAAAGAAGTAGATGCTAAAGAGGAGAGGTCCAGGCACCAACAACTGGGAGATTCCACTGATGAGTGTTCTCTTTGTGGAGGTAACTTCCCCTATTTTGATCGCTTGCATCATATCTGTGAGCCAGTTGAAAATCCAAATGATGACATAGCGCTTTATTCCCAGCATATTTAGCTTTTCTACTATGTCAGAGTGGGGAATTTTGTAATACGTCTTGGCCAGGATGAGATATGTGGTGAGTACCATTTTACCTTCATTCATTGTTTACAGGTTCATAGGTTCATAGGCAAGTGCTAGGCTAGTTGCCCTTATGAGACATTTTAAGTCTAGTCAGTTTCCATTTTTGTACTCTAATTATCCTATCCCATTTGGTTAGCGATGGAACTTATTCATAGTCAAAAATGATACATTACCCTAATGAGAATAACTGAGATCATGCCATAGATAATTTGAGGGGACTTGTACATGGGCTAAAGCATTTAGGAGCTGCCTCTATCCATTAGTAGTACATGGGGCAGTCCTGTGTTAAGCTTTCTGTTTCCCATCAACAGAACCAAGTTGCCAAGAATGAATTTAGCGTTATATGGATGAGGACTCTGTTCTAGAGCAGCAGTATCCCCTGTGAGATATCCTTGTCCCTCCAAACCATTCTGTTGATGTTGAAGAAGAAGTTTAGATTCCTAGATCAAGTACTTCTGATGCCATTTGACTTGCTAATGAGCAGTAATTCCATCAGTATTTGGTCAGAGGATGCTTTGTATGATAGGCACAGGTCTCCTCTTAGCAGTCTGTAGGATCGCAAGAATAGTGACAGGGCTTTGGGTTGGTCCATGTAGGGCATGTTATTTAGGTATTGTGTCCTTTTAGGAAGGTATGTTTGTGGTCTTCCAGTTGTTGCATGTTTCTGTGGGACAGATACATGCCAAAGCATGCATTATACTCAATAATTTCTCTTATTTTTGCTGAGTAAAGGTGGACAATGACATCCCTAGTTCTAGATACAATCTCATTATGAACTGTGCAATATAGAATCATTTTCTTACAATAGACACACATTTGGAAAAATGCTAGTTTACTGTATACATAAGTTCCTGAATCCTGAACAACTGGGTCATCTCATAGAAGTGTATTGTCAGTGTAATAGCTCCCCAAAGTGCATGACTTCTCAAAGGATACAATAATGCATTTTTGGCATTTAGCTAAACTTCATGATTTTGGCACCAGTTATTTATGCGGAACAAACTGTCCAGGATGACTAAATCCTTTGGGGATTAAGTGACTGCTGCTAGCCTGCAGTCATCTGCAAACATAGTCAGCCTGAGCCCTTTGCTGACTGGTCTCTTTGTGGAAGTAACTTCCCTTAATTTGATTTCCTGTGTCCTATCTATGAACTATTATGCAATCCAGAGGGTGGCTTAGGGGTTTATTCCCAGTTTATTTAGCTTATCTGCTACATCTGAGTGGGCAACTGTGTGAAAAGCTTTGGCCAGGTCAAGTTATATGATGTCTACCATTTTGCCTTCATCCATTGCTTTGGTGACCTTTTTTGAAATAAATCTGCTAAGTTAAGTAAGCATCACTTGCTCCAAATAAATCCAAACTGAGATTTGTCCACTATTTGTTTTTTTTTTATGTCCTTGTTGATTAGTTCCTTAACAAGTCTTTCCACTTTGCATATGGGACTGGTCAGACTTATGGGTCTGTAATTCCCTGAGTCTGTATAAGGTCATCCCTTATGCAGTGGCATGATTCTATGTGTATGCCTTTGCTTTGCACAAGACTTGTATGGAAGCTGAGATTGAACAGCATTGTTATGATGGTAGCTAATTCATGCTATTTATAATGCATCTAAGGATATTGCCAGGACCAACTAATGCATAATTTTTAGCATTTCATTGCACTTCTAGAACTTGGTTTTGTTTTATACCTGGAAGCAAGCCAGTTTCATTTATGTCTTTTAGGATAGATGGAAGGGGGAGGAGGGGGTAAAATTTTAGCTGAATTTATTGGGAATTAAGTTAGCTATATCTTCAGCTTTAGTGTAGGTAACATTATTCACAATCAACTCAGTGCTTTGTTTCATTGTTCTTCTATCATTACAAACATAACTGAAAAAGGCCATGTTACTGTCTTTGGGCTGGGTGGTTATTTTAGCCTCAGACTTGGCTTTGGTGGATTTTATTAAGTTCCTTTTTTTTCAATCATGATGGCTCTATCATTCTGGGAATTAGTCTTCCTACTTTTAGTTGTAATTATCTTGTAATTGTCTTCCTTTTATTACAAAGCTTGTTGATAATATGGTTCCACTGGAGGAGTTTACTTCTTCTGTTTGACCTGTACTTGTTACTACAAAGTACAGCTGTATCTATTTATCTGTTTACAAACTGGCATAGTATTGTAATGTATGTTTCCACATGTTCAGTGCAGTTAACTGAGGTTGGTGGGGGTTTGACTTGCCAATGTGTCACTTATGAGTACGTAGCTTGTCTTTGAGAAATTTCTAAAGGTACATTGGTTTGAAGGGGTCTCTGGATTCAATCTTATTTTGAAGGAGGTGGCTTTATGGTCAGACCTAACAAGTGATGAAGATATGCAAGGAATGAAATGAACATACTCCCATATTAGAAAAGTTAATATTCAAAACATTGTTCCCTCCAGTGGGCTCTCCGAACAATTGTACTAGGGCATATCTACTGACAGAGTCCAGGAATCTTTGTGCTTGTACACTAGTGGTGGTGTAGATTTCCCTATCTATATTTTGATAGTTTAGATCACCTTGGAAAAATGGTGGTGTGTTTAATACTGAGTCATTCCAGTTGCTATAGATATGTGTTGTGGTGTTTTTGGCTTATAGATTGTGATCTGTCTCTGGCTAATATATGGTATGGGACCTTTCTGATTTTTATTTGGACATGAAGTTCTAGTGCATCATCTTCTACCAGCCTTTATGTGAGTATCTTCTGGTTGAAGACTGAGACACTACCACCTTTCTTCTTCTCCTCTGACGTAGCTGATTTAAATGTGTCAAAGGTTTTGTCGCCCTGCACAGCTAGATAGTTGTCCACCATTTTAATCCATATTTCAGTCACAACATAGACTACTATGTCTTCCAGGATGAGGCGGGATTATGGGGAGTTTCTTGTTTGGGCAGTCTTGTAATATTAAGTCAGGAAGAACATTAGCTTCAAGAGATTACAATTTAAATTTGTACGTGAATGGCACAGGGTCAGGTGGAAGAGTGCCCACCAGGACTATCTCTTCAAAGGATGCCTTTACAGCAATTAAACAAAATACATGTAATGGAAACACTAGACAATATGGATAACCTTTTTGCCATAACAGCACTTAAGGTCAAAGGGAACACTAGCTATCACAGATACTATACATAGCATGCAATAAAGGCACTTCATGTAAAAAGAACAAAAAAAAGGCAATGTGGGTCAGGGAGAGCACTAGCCACTAGGGATATCTCTACATGTTGTTCTGCAATGGCACTTAGACTCAGGGAGGAAACACTAGACACTAAGGTTATTGTGAACAGCATACTATAAAGGCACTGAAAGATTCAAAACCTACATCCACCTACCTGCCACAGAGGATACTATTCCACAGCACCACCAGGGATAATGTCAAACTTTACAGAAAAGTAAAAAAAAAAAAGATAATTGAAGGGAACAGGAATTGGATCCATAGCTTTACCCACCATAGAACACCAGCGTTATTGACTACACTAAGTCACAAATGAGGTGTAATAAGGGTTTTCCTTTTCATTTTAATGTGATGTTCACAGTTATTAGATAAACACTGCAACAGGTTGTGAGCTACAAAGTAGGGTATCAGCACACCTATATGCATCTGTCAACCTCTTAATGCAAGAAATTTGGACAAAGCCAAAAATATTGAAGGAAGAAACACTCACAATTATGATGAACTTAGAAAGTATCTAGAATAACAAGTTTTGCATTAGCATACATTTACTGAAGGATATGAAGTGTGAAACTCACATTTCTGTAATTATTTACCAACTATATTTCCTCAATGATTTGCCAAAATACAGCAAATTTTTTAAAGAACAGAATAAAGCTATGAGGTTAAAATCTGGACATTATGTGAAAATCTGGACAGTTAAGAGCTATGTCTGTAGGAGGCAATAGCAGGATCATCCTGTAAAACCAGGGAGAGTTGAGAGAGATGGGGGATGGATGTCCTTGTGGGGGACTCATTGACAGAAGGTCAAGAAGATGACACCACTGCAAGTCTTGAAAACATGACTTGGAGTCACTTAAAAAAGTTAATGCAGCAACAGTTTCTAAATAAGAAGAATGAAACTATATAGCCTGACATTACTGACTGGCTGTAGTAATCTGTGATTTACAAGGGAAATAAATAAATAAAAGTAGACATCAGAGATATTCTTAGATCTAAGGGACAAGCATGGGGTGTATGGTGTGCATATACGTGCTCTCATGTGTGTGTGTGTGTGTGTGTGTGTGTGTGTGTGTGTGTGTGTGTGTGTGTGTGTGTGTGTGTGTGTCTGTGGGTTTGTGGTTGTATATGTGCCTGTATGTCTGTCTGTCTGTATGGAATAATTTAAAGAACTAACCACATTTGTAAAATCCCTATACTAACATGATATATAACAAAAGAAAGAAAACTGTGGCCAAGACTAGGAGGTGCTATGCCCAATAGTGCAAAAAACCCAGAGCAAAATTTATAAGCAGCTCAGGAGGCTTATCAAATCCACCAAAGCCATATTCGAGGTAAAGATGGCATCTCAAGCAAAGAACAGCTATAAAGCCTTCTTCAGCTATGTACACAACCTGAAAGCTAGCAGACAAATTTAGCTCCACATTCAGACCTCTGTCCACTCTCCCCCAACACCTCCAAAGAGATACTCTTGTCTATAACTCCCCTGGCTATCACTAGCAAACACATCTTTAATTTTATAACTCTCCCTATCTCTCTCTAAAGCAAAAATACTGCATTTATGGGACCTGAAAATATCCTAGGTTGCCTCCAAGATAGTATGAAACTGGCCCCTTATTATCCTTTTCAGCCTTAGCTCCAAATTGGCTTTGTGCCTAGTAAATGGAGGAATGCAACAGTTATCCCTTTGCACAAGGCTGGGCCATCTACTGACCCAGGCAATTACAGACCTACATATCTGACTAGTGAAATGTGCAAAGCCAAGGAAAGCATTATATGGATACTATAAGTAAAGACATAGGAAATTTTCAGACACTGGACACATCTCAGTTTGGCTTTGTCCAGGACAGATCATGTCTCCTGAACCCAGAGGACTTTTTCAAGATAGTCACCATAGTTACAGATGAGGGCAAAACAGTAAGCACTGCCTATCTTGACCCGACCGAAACATTCAATACTTTTCCTCATTTGGCTATTATTGAGAAACACATAGAACTAAGAGTAATCCCCAATGTCTCCTATTGCTTAGCCAGCTGGCTCACAGACAGGACACAGGAAACCAGCACAGGGGATCCAACCCTCACAAAAAGGCCAGTTGCCAACAGATTCTTTCAGTGTACAGTGCTGGGGCTGCTCCTTTTTGTCATTTATTTTCCTTAAGTTAAACTAATGTTAGAGTTCTATGATTGATTAAGTTTGCATATGATTGCAAGCTTGATGTGATGGTAACATTGCTCAAAGAAACTAATATCCTCCAAGAGGGTTTTCCACAAACTAATAGTTGGTGCCAGGGCCATGGTCTAAATCTGAATGCTAAAAAATGCATAATAGTAACTTGAAAAGCCAGCATTCATGGGAAATTATCACATAGACAATGTACCCCAAGAGTAGACCCAGTAGTTAAGGACTTGGGAACATATATAGACAGTCACCTATTTGACAACCATATCTCTACTGTTGTAAGGCAATCATTCTATATTGTGCAACTCATTAGCAAGGCTATGGTGTAGAAGTCTAAAGATGTTGCTATCCTGATGTATTCACCCTCATTAGACTGATGATAGAGTATAATACTCCCTTTGCTATGAACTTCACCAGCCATATGCATCTACTGGAACACCCGAGGAGGTTCCTTACAAAAAGGAATACAAGGTATAAATGGCATGGAATGCATAGACTACCTCAAAGCCTTATCTTTGTACTCAGTTTTCTACAGACTACTGAAAAGTGATCTGTGCTTGGCTTATAGCTCATCATCTGATCCAGTACTGAGAGACTTTCTGCATATCGACAAATATAACAGGCTTAGAAATTCATAAATCAAGGAACTAAGACTTATTTTTAAACAAAACACAGCAGGAATTGGAGTGACAGATGTGTATCTCAGAGAAAGTCCCTATTTTGGAACATGCTTCCACCCATGTGAAACAGAATGTATCCTCCACAATCTTTATACATAACCTGCACCAACGGAAAGGAAATCAAAACATCTACCCTGGACTTGCACCAATCCCCTTGGAAATGCTCTGTCACCTTAAAACAACTATATGCCCCTGCATAATTTATTTTGTCATTTATATATGGGAATACATAGTTAGGCTTAGGAAGTCCCCTTGGGGTAATTAGCCTAGTAATCACCTATGAAAAGATTTCAAGCCCGCATAAACTAAAGCATAGCTGTTCATTCCCTGCAAGTTTTCCCTCCTACCCTCTCCTTCACTGATCTGCTTTTTAAGCTTTGTAATTTTAAGCTGCCCACCCCTACTGTAAATTGAACTTAATAAGCTCATCCCTTTCTACACTACTGTTGATATCTTTAATTATTTACTTGCATTTTATGTGCTTATAGTGAAAAAGTGCATTTTGCCTCTCATTGTCTGTTCTACTGATTAACTTACTCTGAATTCATTATCTGGTTAGCTGTTGGATAAGTTAGCATATGTTTACACTGTAGCAAGTAATTGTTTTTACATCAAGTGGTCAGTGGATTTTCCATCTAGTCCATCAGGAGGTAGCCTGGTCTGTTTAGGTTGAGGAAACACTTGAGATTTCTGCATGCAGTTTTTTGGCTGGACAGCTTATTAATCAGTTTATCTTGTTTTTAATGGTTTTATAAATTCTGTACAATTGAGTGGCTCTTGGCTCATTTATACAAAGAAAAGACTTTTATTGAACAATCACACTTTTGTAACCTGTTTAAAATATGCTGCTGTAGGTGTATCTTTAAATTTGTTTATGGTAGCATTTCTCTCCGGACACTACTTTAACTGTGCTTTTACATTAAGAGGACTGGGATTATCTATCTAGTGGGACTAGGTGCTTACCTGATCAGTCTGAACTGGAAAGCTCACAAAAGGGTTCTAAATATATTTTTGCACTTTTCTTATACACTCTGTACTTTAGCAATTAAAAAAAACTACTGGCAGCTGCTGCTTTATGTAGTTATTGCACTGTATTAGACTGTATCTGTTAGTTGTAGGGCTGTTGTAGGTAGTTTAGTTTTTGTGGTCTTGTTGCACTTGGGCTCCAAACCAGCTATTCTACATTAAGGTGTTTTTCTGTACCCTTGTAGCGTAAGTGTCATGACCTGTCTGAGTTGGGGATTGCTGGTGGATGGCTTATTGCTTGCATTTCTGATTGATAGATATCTTAAACTTGCTTCTCTTTGCTCAAATTTAAGCTTCATATTTGCTTGGTGCTGCTCTTCACTCAGCAGCAGTTAACAGTGCCCTTGTATAGAAGTAAAAGCCTAGAAGCTTAGTTTTTTCCTAAACAGCTGTCAGTGATAGCCTTCCAAGCATTTCTGCTGCTCTAGGAGCAACTCAGTTGCACACTGAGCAGCATTGCATTATGGATCAACCTTAGTCTACACCAAGTATAGGTCCCTCTTATAGTCTAAGCAGTACTAGCACCGTCTTATCAAATTAACCCATTCTCTTCTCTAATAAAACATACAGTAAGAACCTCCTATCATGGACACCTGCCATCTGGCCAGCCTGATAGAATGGGCATCTTGAGGTAAAGCAGCAATTGTCTCATGTATACGGGACTTAAATTACTTCTGAAACAAACAAATACTGTATGTGAGAGATATAGTTATACTATGAAATTGGAGGCAAAACTCTCACATAAGGGCAAACTGAATGCCAAACAGGTTGTCAGCAGACACACACGTTCCACACTAAATAGGGACATGACACATAAACTCACATATGCAGAGGTATTCACTAGCAACTTACCAAAACATCAGAGGCATTCCAAACCAAAACCACTTACACACATAACAAAAAACAACTACAGTACATAATAACACACATACCAATATCTCAACAAATCAACCCATAATGTGTAACACCACAAAACTTAATGTATGGTGATAAGTGACTCCATTGTGAGACACACAGATATTCCCCTCACTAAGCTGGATAAGGAGTGGGTTATGGTTAGCTGTTTGTCAGGTGCTAGTGCCCGTCAAGTCAGTCAAGCATTCAAGTCGCTAAACCACAAGTATTGGTATGACTCTGTCATACTCCATGTGGGGTGAATGACTTGAGATATACCTCACTGCACTATATGAAAAGAGGCATGACTGAGCTCTCCAATTATGCATCACAGGCAGCTATAAGTCTAGCCTTAAGCAGCATTCTACCTCCTTTGAGGATGACGCCAGAATACAAACAAAAAATGATTGACTTTAACAATTGGCTTAGCATCTGGTTTCATTCCAAGGGGATCCAATATTTGTCAGCCTGGGAAGACATGGTCAACAGGCCATGCTGCTTGCCAGAGATGGTCTGCACCTGACTTTTATAGCATTTCTGGCAAATGCTTTAGCCAGCTGTATTGTGCCTTTTTATGCAGTGTAAATATAACAAATCTCCCAGCATAACAAAATCCTCTCTAGATAAACTTAAGGTACTGCTGCTTAATGCTAGGAATCTAAACAAGAAACTACACTTCCTGAAAGCACTCCTCACTTTGGAAGATGTTGGCATCTGTGCAGTGACTGAGACATGGTTCAAAGGTGAGGAAAGCACCCCAGCTGTGCAGAGCTACAAGGTCTTCCATGTGGTTAGACCACAAACTAAGCATGAAAGAACCAAAGGAGGAGGTGTATCCATCTTCATTAAGGATAAGCATACCTTGAGACAGGTCAAACAGTATTACACTATTGTACTACTTCATGTCCAATTAACTATAGTCAAAGCCCCCATGACATCTTAGCTAGCTATAGGTCCCCCACCATGAAACTGGAAAAGTATACTGCATACTTAGGGTATGAACTTTGAATGTTAGTAATATGACTGGTTTAGGGAGAGAGCTAACTGATATGATGGAGAGAAGGAAGGCTGATATATTGTGCATGCAAGAGACTAGATGGAAGTGGATTAACTGATATGATGGAAAGAAGGAAGGTTAATATAGTGTGCATGCAAGAGACCAGATGGAAGGGGATTAAGGTCAGGTGTATTGCAGGTGGGTACAAATTGTTCTATCATGGTGTGGATGGCAGGAGAAATGGGGTAGAGTTTATCCTGAAGGAACAGTATGCCAAGAGTCTTTTGGAGGTGAAAAGAGTGTCTGACAGAGTGATATTTATGAAGCTTGAAATTGATGGTGTGATGATGAGTGTTGTTAGTGCATATACTCCACAAGTTGGGTGTGTGATGGAGGCGAAAGAAAAAATTTGGAGTGAGTTGGATGAAGTGGTGGTGAGTGTACCAAGGTGAGAGTGGTGATTAGAGCTTATTTCAGTGGGCATTCTGGTGAAGGGAACAGAGGGGATGAGGAAGTGATGGGTAGGTATGGTGTTAAGGAGAAGAATGCAGAAGGTCAGATGGTAGTGGAGTTTGTGAAAAGGATGGACATGGCTGTGGTGAATACATATTTTAAGAAGAGGGAGGAGCATAGGGTGACATACAAGAATGGAGGAAGATGCATACAAGTGGAGTATATCCTATGCAGGAAAAACAGTTTGAAGGAGATTGGAGACTGTAAAGTGGTGACGGGGAAAGTGTAGTTAGGCAGCATAGGATGCTGGTCTGTAGGGTGACATTGGTGATCAAGAAGAGAAGGAGGAGTGTGAGGGCAGTGCCAAGTATCAAATAGTGGAAGTTGAAAAAGGGTGATTGCTAGGTGGAGTTCAGGGAAGAATTAAGACAGGCACTGGGTGGCAGTGAAGAGTTACCAAATAGCTGGGTAACTACAGCAGAGCTAGTAAGGGAGATGGCTAGAAAGGTGCTTGGTGTGACATCTGGAAAGAGGAAGGAGGACAAGAAGACCTGGTGGTGGAATAAGGAAGTACAGGAGAGTATACAGAGAAAGCAGTTGGTGAAGAAGAAGTGGGATTGTCAGAGAGATGAAGAAAGTAGATAGGAATATAAGGAGGTGAGGTGTATGGCAAAGAGAGAGGTGGCAAAGGCTAAGGATAAGGCGAATGAAGAGTTGTATGAAAGGTTGGACACTAAGGAGGGAGAAAAGGACCTGTGCCAATTGGCTAGACAGAGGGACCGAGCTAGTAAAGATGAGCAGCAGGTAAGAGTGATCAAGGATAATGAGGGAAATGTACTCACAAGTGAGGAGAGTGTGTCAAGCAAATGGAAAGAGTACTTTGAGAGGCCAATGAATGGAGAGAATGAGATAGATAAAAGGTTGAATGATGTGGGGATAGTGAATCAGAAAGTGCAGTGGATTAGGAAGGAGGAAGTAAGGAGAGCTATGAGGAGGATGGAGAATGGTCCAGATGACATACCTGTGGAAGCATGGATGTGTTTAGGAGAGATGGCAGTGGAGTTTTTAACCAGATTGTTTAATGAAATCTTGGAAAGCGAGAAGATGGCAGAGGAGTGGAAAAGAAGTGTTTTGGTACCGATTTTTAAGAATAACGGTGATGTGCAAAGATGTAGTAACTACGGAGTTATAAAATTGATAAGTCACAGCATGAAGTTATGGGAAAGAGTAGTGGAAGCTAGGTTAAGAAGGGAGGGGACGATTAGTAAGCAGCAGTATGGTTTCATGCTGGGAAAGAGCACTATAGATGCAATGTTTGCTCTGAGGGTGTTGATGGAGAAGTACAGAGAAGGTCAGAAGGAGTTTCATTGTGTCTCTGTGGACTTAGAGAAAGCATATGACAGGGTGCCTAGAGAGGAGTTGTGGTATTGTATGAAGAAGTCGGGAGTGGCAGAGAAATACATAAGAGTGGTACAGGATATGTAGGAGAGTGGTGTGATTCATGATAATGACCTAGGCATTGCACATGACCTGGTAGTTGATGGACTGGTATGCTTGCGGTTGATGCAGATTCTAAAACACAAACTCAATAAAGAACGATAAACTTCTGTAAACTCACACACATGGAATCCGCTCAGGCAAGCCGACCAGTAGTACATCAACACCATACACAAGTTGAATATATCCAAAGTGCATTTAATATACTATAACATATAATTTAAACACATAAAAAAGCTTTTCGTTGAATTGAATAAATCAGCTTCCTCAGAAAAAAGCCTATACAGGAAACAGGGGTTTAAATTTCCCTCCACCTAGTCATATGATTGCTAGACAAACATTGAAAGGTTGCCTGCATAATGGAACACTCGCAAGCCCCTCCCCAGCTTTACAAACGTTTAAAGTGATACATTCTTTTTGTTACAATTTCATAGTGCCAGATAGCAACAGGAAACCACTCAATAAATATATCCTACTTTAAAAACATTTAAGCATCAGTAAAATGAATAAATAAATGAATAAACAAAGCGATGTGCCTAATTTACTTAACCCATTGCTTTGTGGACATAGCAAAATTTATCACAAATTAATAACTAAAAAATCAAATGACACGTTAAAAATTGGCAAACCCATAAAGGTCATGTGTATATATATTTTTAAACAATATTACATAGTCCTAAAGTTTTAATATGAAAAACTCTACTATAAAAAATAATAAGGATTTGCAATTAATATAATGAATTATATTAATTTATGATAAACTTTAATGAAGCAAAATCATCCTTTCACATCATTGTGCAAAAGAAACTGCATGTTTGAAAATTATTATTGTTTATCTACTCAAACTTTTCAGTCTCAAAATACACATGATGGAACTCAATTCATTGATGCCTGGGTAGTGACAAGCATCTAGTCTTAGTTGCCAAATTAATTCACAACATTCCAGAATCAAAGACTCAGGGCCCCCCCTATTATCCATAGGGACTTGATCTATAACTCGAAAGGTAAAACTATGGGATGGGTGGTCCATTATGTGTCTCGCAAGGGCGTTCTCTCCTTTACGTCTCCCTATAGCGTATATGTGTTCATACACTCGTTATCGCAATTTTCTGTCAGTCTTTCCAATATAGAAGACCGGACAGTGGGAACATCTTGTTAGATAGACCACCTGTTTACTCTGACAGTTGAATTTACCCCCTATTTTGTACCTCCTACCCCTCACCTCAAAGGTGTGTCCTGTCTCCATGTGTTTACAATACCGACACATGTTACACTTAGACATAACTAACAGACTTCCTTCCTTCCTCAGTCTCCTCTCCATTAACTGTTTTAGATTGATCACCATTTATAAACTATAGAGGGGTAACCCTGGAGTTTGTTCCTCAATGCTACATCATTTATAAACAAATTCCAATTTTTCTGAACTATAGCTGTCACTGTTTTAGCATCCAAGCTAAATGTTAGAATAAAACTATAAGGGCTTATGCCTTCTACAACCCGACTTGTATTTGTTTGGTGTACTGTATTCCGATTAAGTATGGGTAAATAAATTCCCCTGTCTCTTTTTGACTGAACTTCATCCACCAAATCCAGAATCAAGTTCAAAGGGTACCCTCTTTTTAAAAACAAATCCTTCATGAAGTTACACTCATCCCTAAAGTCTGTGTCTGTAGTGACCATTCACGCAGCCCTAACCAGTTGCCCCTTAACCACAGATTTTCTCTGTGAAAAAGGATGGCAACTGGAGAACTGAAGGAAGGTGCTAGAATAAGTTTCCTTACAGAATATTTTAGCTAAGTAACACTTGTTGATACAGTCTTTAATCAAGTGTACGTCAAGATAGGATATTCTGTCTTCAGCATAGCACAAAGTAAATTTACGAAATCAAGTCATTGAGTTAAAAAATTCAACTAACTCCTGGGCTACTTCAGTGTCTCCCCTTAGAATAATAAAAATATCATCCAGGAAACGTGTGTAAAATAACATTTTTTCCTGGATGTTAGGGTTGGCCATGAAAAACTCCCTCTCCTAGTACGCATGACCAGGTTAGCTAAACTAGCTCCACATGGGGAGCCCATGGTCACACCTATCTTCTGAAGAAAATATTTATTACCAAAGGTCACATAGTTATGGGACAGGATTATATCTAATAGTTCCTCTATGAGTTGGATTTCTGAACAAGAGGCCCCTTTTACCCTCATCATGAAGGTCACCCACTCCACTGCTTCTAAATGAGGAATAGAAGAGTAAAGGTCCTTAACATCAACTGTGAGGAAATTATACTCCTCTCTAAAAGGTATTTTGTTGACATTCTCCAAAAAGGACCACAAATCCTTGGAGATCTGGGTTTCACTTTTGACATATTTTTTTCAGAATATTATCAACCACTTTAGCACTTGCGTACATAATGCTGTTCCTTGCATTCACTAGTGGGCGAATAAGAGGATTGTGCAGGTCCTTATGGATCTTAGGGATTCCAAATAGAATGGGAATCCTGGGGGCCGGCATGGTGAGATAATTATATAATTCAATGTTTATTCTTGCTTCAATAAAGATGTCTTGAATATAAGACCTAATCCTAGAGTAGCCTATGTTAAGCTCATTCCTTGCTACCTCTTCATAGGTGTCAGTGGAAACTATTTCAGTCATCCTTGTGATGTAATCTTCATTACTCATTACTGCTAAACCTCCACCCTTGTCAGGTTGCATGATTCTAACTGGCAAACTGCACAAAGACTCCAATAAAAATGGTTCCTCTTTACTGATGTTAAAAGGGTGGGGTGGGTAGCCTGTAAATGGGAGTCACACAAAGAGTGACGTAAATCCAACTCGCATAGTTGATCAAAAAGTGCGATTGTTGGATGTAATGGAGGATGGTAAATATTAGGTATATGATAATCACTGCTCTTACTGGTGTAATCCCCCAAAAGTACATGCAAATTAAGTTTTCTTACAAATATTTTGAATTCAATGAGAGTCTTAGCAATGTCCACTCGTCTGGAAGGGACAAAGGAAGAACCCTTTGCTAACAGTTCCACCAGGTTAGGAGGAAAAGCAGTCCCTGAATAGTTGAACATTTTTAAATCAGAGTTAATGTTGTAAATAACCTCACAAGAACAAGGCTGGACTACTGTAACATTACTACAATCCATACCTAGTTCCATTGGTTCTTGGTTTTGTTCCGGGCTTTGTGGCTTGGAAGAGAGGCATGGTTGGAGGCTCTGTTCTGAAAATCCACCTGGGATGACTGATTGTAGTTGGAGTTGTTAGCCAACCGCTCGCTCTGTTGTACCTGTTCAGGCAATGATTCCTCCACATTCTGGTTGTTATTGTCAGTGTTCCTGGAGTTTTCTCTATGGGGAGCCACCCCCATAGAACCATTGGGGCTGGCTAAAAAGTTTCCTTGTGCCGGAGCTTGTCTTGGGTAAGCTGTACCTTCCATGTAATCCCTCAAATCATAATTTAATTTCTTGACTTTAGCTGTATTAATTTTAGTGACATATTGGTTT
Source organism: Protopterus annectens (assembly GCF_019279795.1). Classification (NCBI taxonomy): domain Eukaryota; kingdom Metazoa; phylum Chordata; order Ceratodontiformes; family Protopteridae; genus Protopterus; species Protopterus annectens. The sequence continues at coordinate 2,549,712 of NC_056729.1, forward strand.
ACGCTACTAAAAATCCATTCATAGTCAAAATGGTATCTATGAAAGTCTATATTCTTTTTAATGTCGTCATCCAATGAACTAGTTTCCCCAACCAGACTGTTGGCTGCCTCCTGGTAATGTTTACACATTACCTCAAGCAGCTCAAACCCATGTTTATCAAACAGACTAATACGTTCAGAATGGAAAGAAGACCCTTCAGCTAGACCCGTTGGGTATTGCCAAGACCTCAAACCTTTAGGAATTACCTTCAGCTGTTTGCATTCTTGAAAATAGGCTATTTCCAGCTGGATTTTCCTCAGCTTGACCAGATTTTGGTCAAACAGATGTAGTTTTATTGATAAATCCACACTAGCCTCAACTGGTTCCTGTGGTAAATTGTTGAGTAGTGGTTGGGAAAAAGTAAAAGATCTTCCAAGCCAAATATTCAAATCTGGTGCACTTTGGATTTATTTGACTTGTGTATGGTGTTGGTGTACTACTGGTCGGCTTGCCTGTGTGGATTCCATGTGTGTTATGTAGATTCTACCCTGTTCACTGGGTGGTGCCTTGATGTGTACATGAGAGCAATCTATGGAACCCAGTACCTCAGTGTAGTGTGCTACACTGTAGAGGTGTTGCATATTGCTAGCCCTCACCTCAGGGGTGAGGGGAAAATAAATGTGCTCACTGGCATTTGGTAGCATGGCATCCAGAAACTGGTGGAGTACCCTAGATGGCGATGCCTGTAAATCCCCCATCATGTCCCCAGTTGGTCTTTGGAAGGTACCTGTGGCTATTATCATAAGGGCTACACATATCTTTGTTTTCCACTGAGATGGGTTCCCCTCTGTTGGCTCTGGGTGAGTTAAGGGTGGCAGAGCTCAGACAGTTCTTGTAGTATGTCCTTGTTCACCCTGTAGTGCTCTACAATCTCCAGCTCATGTAGCTCCTGGAAGGTTACCCTGGGCCTAAACACTCTTCTCCTTCTCTGCCTAGGCCTATTGTCAGCAGCACCAGCAGCAGCATTGACTTCAGCATCTAGCACATACAAATGGAGCAGACCTGCAGCAGCTCCTAACATTCTTTCACTTAAAATTCCCAAGTCTGTGTTCTAATGGTGCAGAGTATGGTGGAAAAATCAGAATGTACGGTGTATGCATACTTTATAGTGCTCTACTGTAGGTGCTGTCTGTGTGATAGGCTACCTATGATGCATTCCACCTGCCTATTATATCATTAACATCTTTTACTGTTCCTAGTTTAAGTGAAACAAGGGTCACAACTAATTAACACGTCATTGCTTTTTAGATACTCTCCGCAATGCAGTGTGCCATGCAAATGCAGGTAAACTAAGCTTAGCAATCACTGGACACACTACCCAGATGTTCCAGGCTCAACACAGTGACACACCATAGCTTAGAAGTCAGTGGACACTCTCTCCAAACTATCCATGTGGCACGTAGCTCAAATAGCTGCAGCTAAGATCCAATCAGCTTAGCAGGTCTTTGACACACCCTCTTCTGATATCAGCTACTTCCTCTGTGGACAGGAATATGGTTCTCTACCTACACAGATGGGATATGTGGACATGATTACCCCATTTTTCTATTCAGTAACTCCACCTCATTTGCATAGGGATCTGTGCTCACAACCTGGAAACTACACACTTCCAAGCCCTACCACATTATCAACAGCATCAAAGCACCATTGTAGATGCTGCATGCAGGGTTCAGTAATACATTTCAGTATCATAATAGTGATTTGTTTTTTCCACTTTTTTTTTAATATAAGGCATGTTTGTGCACTGCGGCATGCCACTCAAACATACCCAGACCATTAAAAAAATGTTCAAGCTAACATATTTTCCTGTAACTTTTGTGACACATAGAGGTTAGTTTTGCTGATTTCTGTCTGTGGTATGCCATTTCTGTCCATCTATCTACATTTTTACAATCCATTTTGGCTGTCAACATTCCTGTACATGGAATTTTCTATGTACACTATGGACACTGACACGGGCTCTGCAGGGCTGCCTATCTGCTTTCTGGATCATTCTACTTGCCTCAGGTGCATGAGAGTCATGTCTTTATGAGCTGATTTGCATGCCATGGAACTTCCCGTGCTGGCCCGTGCATGCGCGCCACCCAGCAGTGGTTACTGGATCGCAAACCTGCTTACTTTCATGTAGCAGCATGGCACAATGCTTACATGGTATAAAAGACTGTGTAGGCTTTATTAAACTACCCCCAGTTTTTATTAATCACAGTTCATATTTTCGAACTAACTTTTCTGAACTTTTGCTAAGAAACTGATCATTTTTTTAAAGTATCTGTTTATTAATAGTCTACTTTTTGTTTTCACATATGAAATCACATTCCCATTAAATCCATATCAATATAATATTACATAATCTCTGTGTGTCTTTACAAGTACAAAGATAAAATGATACCTACTTAATCAGAGTCCTCATAAAAACTTTTAGCCATCATGAGATTAAAACCAATGTATAACAAGGCCAACATGGTTTGTACTTCAAAATGGGTCATTCACTATGTTTCCATTACTCTCCAGTATAACTGATGCATTTTTTTATCTGAGCTGTGACTCATAACATTCCAGCTGAGTGTTTTGATTGATTATTCCAAAGTAGTACAGTATGTAAGTTTGTACTATTTTTATTTTGCATTTTTCCTTATGAATACTTTCATAGGCTTTGAAGCACTGTGAATCATTGTAATAGAATGCATAAACTGGAAAAGCATGCTTACAACAGCAAAAATCAGTTGAACTACCTTGAAGAAGTTATGCAAAAAAACTCATTTATTTATAGTTACAATGCTGACAGATATTTCAAAATGTTTTGCAATGCTGTTGGTTTCAGAAGGCAAATTAATTTGTATGTTATATGATCTGAGCTTGCATATGCTTATGTTTTAGAAGCATTAATCTGCTCATTGTCATATCTGGCAATGATCCTACAATATTTCATTCCTGTTAAACACCTCTACTGCCATTAAATCTGAAAAGAACACACAGTGTACCATCGTGTATTACAAAATATTGTATGTAAGTCATTTTAAACTGCAAGTTCTGCAGAATTAGAAAGGGCAATTGCTAATAAGCATCCAGTCCTGAATATGTTTGTCACACAATGAGGAAGGAAACATTTTAGTTAAGCAACAAGGTTTATTTATACAGTTTCAAAAACATTTCACTTTCACTAAAAAGTTAAAGTTTTGGTATGAACACTGAACTTTCATTAGGGTACTCTTTCTGTCTGAATAGGCTGCCTACCTGTTTCTTCCCAAGGGTACTTTCAGCTGAAAATTTCTTCTAGTTAAAAGGTTTCTCAGCTTCAAACGATGCCTTCCTAAATTTAGCCCTTCCCCAGCATTTATTATCTGACAGTGATATTACTGACAAATTTCAAGGCTAAATTATTAAGAAGCTATATTCTGCTTTATTCTTAATGATAAGTATTTTGGTAATAAACGTGTTGTTTTTTACAGTGTTGATTCTAAATATTTTATTAATGTTTTGTGTCTTTGCTATTTCTTTATTGCAGTTAGTACTGTCATCTTTATGTTGGAGTTAGTTGACGTTTAGCAATTTTGTGAACTGTGCAACATCTTTCTGAATTTTCGTGAATATAGATGCCAGAAAAAATGTCAAATTTATGCCCCTCAACATCCCAGTCATGTTAGGGAAAAAAACCTAGTTTAGTAAATAATGTATTCTGGAAGAAAAAAAATGTTTTGTTACAAAATATAGTTACCCAATTCATGATAAATATGACAAACCTTTATCAAATCTAAATTAAATTATATCTCATTGTATAAAATAAATAAATTATTTTAATACACCATATGTTAAGGCTAACTTGAAATACGTCTGAATAAACACAAAATGTTTATATATTTCTACATTTTTAACATGTTTCTTCCTTGGGTAGAACTGTAAACATGGTCTTCCCACTCAACTTCAGTGACAATAACTGCACTCCTTGTCGGGGATACATGAGTTTTTGCCCCTGATAAAAAAACAAAACTAACTTACTAACTAACTAACCAACTAACTAACTAACTAACTAATTAACTAACTAAAGTGTTAACAGTTAGTTTTACACTTTTCTGTTACAAGTCACACTTTTTTTCAAGATTTCGGGACTTGCAATATCACCTGTAGATCTTTCAGTAGAGCACTAAGCAATGTCATGCTGGACTACCCACATTAAACATAATTAATTAGTCAAATGATAAACATATAGGGTTGCATACTCACTGGAGTTTAATACCTACAGTCACTGAAATAAACAAAAAACATGGTAACAGGAGGAATGTAAAGAAAGGCAAATGGAGGTTATTACATCTGAGCATGTGAATGGAATAAATAATAAAAGTTTTTACGTTCTACATTTATTTAGTAGATTTTTTAATGTAGCATTAGAACTCTTGAGTAAAGATCTTACTTAATGCTCTTCATATTGATCAGTCATGCAGTAGTCTTAGATATATGGTTTATATCCTGCCAAGGCTACAACAGCCAGCCAGATTCCAAAGGTTCAGGCCACCTTGCATGAGTCCACACTGTCAAGCAGCTCAAGCTGAGGTGACTAAACGACACGTTTGGGCTCAAAGCCCTTCAGAGCTTAACTGCTGCTAAATAATAAACACCTCTGAGGCTTTTGAGGATCAACAATTGGCTTGTGCCTTCCTTAGCTGGACAGGTAAGTTCTTTTTGGGGAAAATAAACTTCCATTCTCTTATTTTTTTACTGATATTTTATTATTTCCCTCTTCAGGAATGTTATTTTAAAGCTATGAGTGTTATCTATAATGGATTGTCTTGAGATTAGTGATATTTTAAATAGAGCAATTGTTGTTTCTGTCAGTTTAAAAGTACTGTTATCTAACTGATAAACTATTTTATGTGGAGAAAGTGAGTTTATTTTAAGTTTGTGAGTCTGCCTTAGTGTTTGAAACTGTGTTTACTGTGTTTTTATGACAAAAAATTAACTTTTGTGGATTGGTAGTTTTATTAGCATTGCTGCTTGATTTCCCCAGGACAGAGGCATCATTTTCAGCTTGATCATGGAACAGATTGCCACTCCCATGGTCAGTCTTTCTTTCAGCCACAAAAAAGAAAAAGTTAAGCAAATAGCCTTCGTCGCCACTGTAAGCTAGCAATTTGCCTCAGCCGCAGGTGGCTGACCCTGCTGTGGCCATTTGTTGCACCTCAGACAACTCATCATTTACACCGGATGCCTCTGGTCTAGCACCTGCAGCCACTACAGACTGGGAGTTATCCATGTTCTTTGCAGTTGTTGGGGTTCCCAAAGTTGGCAAGGGAAAACCCTCTTTTTGGTCCTGGGTGAGGAAACAGGGACGGTTTCCCTGTTGTGGCAGAATGCTGTGCACATCCCTGGGGAAGCAGCAGATGCTATTTGTAACACAGTTGCCCCTGCTTTTCTTGTCAAAAGAAACAGAAAACCAAGCATGCATCACCTCCTCCTCAAATTTCTTTGGATTGTCGTAGTTTACTAGGTCCTGCTGAGGGTTTGATTCTGGCTGTTAATCCTTCTTGTAGAGTAGTTTCTGTTAAAAGAAAGACGGATGCCTATTTTCCTGAAGAGATTCAAAATTCTGAATCTGAGCACAAAGATGCAGGGAAAGAGTCTGGGTTTTGTTCTCAAATTTCTGATTCAGGCTCAGAGGAAAACTCTCTTTCTGATTCTCCTTATGGCGGGTTCTCATTCTTTGAGACTATTAATAGAATGTGACAGTGTTTTCAGTGGGAGAACATTGAGGTTTCTCAGTCCCTCAGAAAATACTATGTGTTGTTACAGAAAAAAATTCCAGAACCTACACTCATTCCTCCTGTTCTGTCTGCTTTAGAGGATGTGTGTCTTATTGGCTGCAATTTTTCTGACAATCAGCTAGCTGTCTCTAAAAAGAAAGATAGGATGTATAAAGTTCCTCAGTCTTTTAAGTTCTTATACACTATTCCAAAATCTGACCAAGCAACTAAAGTCTTCCGTGTCACCTCTGCTGCTAGTCACTTGGCTAATTCCAATCCTATTCTTTCTAATAAGGATGGGAGAATTATTGTTAGGTTTGGGGAAAAAGTATATTCTTCTGCAACTTTAAGTTTCAGAATTTTAAATTGTGAGGCTCATATTTTACAGTTTATTCTCACAGATTGTGAACGTGATGCAGAGGACAGGAAGAAATGGAAACAGATGATCCGCTGTGGCGATCCCTAACAGGAACAGCCAAAAAAAGATGATGATTGTGAACGTGTGAGGAATGTTTTATCCACAGTTTCTTCTTGTGAAGAAAATATGCTTTAAATAACCTAGCAAAGCTATTGCACAGATCACGGCTCATTGTTTGCAATGTGTACATGAATCTTTAGATACTTTTTCTAGGGCTATGGCCACTGTTTTTTTTTAAGAAGGTTTGCTTGGCTGCCTTCTCAGAACCTTACAGATGATGTTAGAAATGAAATTTTAAATTCTTCATTGGGTAGAGATTTAGTGTGTTGCCCCTCTAAGCAGAGGTGATTAAAAAGTGTGATGAGTGGGAAAAGATGATCCACAAAATCTCTAAGATTTTGCAGCCCTCCTTTTCCAAATTGCCCAATGGATTTTCTTTCTCCTTTAACAATTTTGGCAAAACACAGAATAAATAGTCTCATCAGAATTCAGGTAAACAGATGTTTAAGAAGAAGTGGCAAGGATGTTCTAAAAAAGAATTCTCAAGCCTCCTAAAACCAAGGACACTCCAACAAGTCTGAAAGACTATTCAGCAGACCTTGTCATCCTACAAGCAGGGATCTGAGTTTCAACCTCTTATGGTGAGTCAACCCTAAGTCTTTTTCAGTACAACAGGATTTGAGAACTAATCCTTCTTCTATGCCTAAAGTGGTATCCAAGTTTACTTTAAGTCAGGATAACTATCTCCCTGTTTTCTTCCTAAATGTAAAAATGAGGGAAAAGGACACTCTGTACCTTGGATGTCCACAACCAACTCAAGTATTATCTTAAAAGAACTAAATCTTTTAGATCATTGAATCAATTGTTCACTTCTTGAGAAGGGACAATTGGTGTCAAATCACTTATTATTCCAGAAGTTTTCTATACTTGCAACTATATTTATGCATTTTTCACATTTCTTGCCTTCTCATCAGATCATTCACCTTGTATTTTTTCTGTTGTTTTTTAGCACATTCAGGTGCTGCCCGATTTTTTACCTACTTCTGGTTTGATTTTCATTCCTGCCTGACGCCAATATGCTTCTGCTAGACCAAGCAGGGGTGTCATCTTAGATTTATTCACCTCATGTTTCAAAACTTTCACTACTCTTGGGTCTTGTGAGGTCAGCAGATATGTGTGCAGTCCCATGATTGCAGATCTATGCACATAATCAGTTTCAAGGAGGCCATACCGCCTTCAGAGCAGGGAATATATAATCTTGGTATGCACTGATTTTATAACTCATGTGGTGAGCATAAAGCATCCTTCTTGTTTTCCTGTCTAAGCTACCCAATGCATTTTGGGGCCAGTCAATCACTCCAAAACTATAAATAAGGACAGGAAGAGCAAATTGGTTTATAGCTTTAATTTTGCTCCCAGATGTCAATGCTGTTTTGGGGATTAATTTAAGTTTTCCAAAATATTCCTTGGTAAGTTTTATTTCCATTTGTTAATGTTTTATTGTTGATCCTTCATCATTTCTCAATATGTATTCACTCCCTCATGCTCAAGTTCCTTTATATCACATTCATGTCACAAACTGATATTTTCTTGGTGCTGCAGTTTTCCTGCTTTAAAGGTTGCTGTTGCACATTTATCAAGACCAAAATGACATGCTTATATCCTCTGAAAAAGTTTACCATACCTCTCAACTGTCCAGATTTTTGGCTCAAATTTTTGGTTTGTTCCTCATACAATTTGTGGTTTTCTGGCAAATCAGTGGGATGATCTGAGGACTGAAGTCACTAAATAATGACATACGTTTGAAATTCAGACATCACATCCTTCAGAAAATGTATGTTAAAAACACTGTTACTCAACTTTAAAATATGTCCCTATTTTTGGGCCTTTGTCCCCCATTTTAACTGGTTGTGTCCAGATTTCTTACTCTAAGTGGTTGAGAGGTATGGTTTTTAAACTACTTGCAGTTCTGGTTTCAGTTCCTCATCTGATGAGCTATACAGTAAGTCAACAAAGAGAAGATGTGAAGTCTTTCTATTGAATAGAAGAGCCAATGTCATGAAAAGTATTACAGCTTTTAAAATGTACAGAAGGATGTTGAATTTAAAATTTGTTTATAAGGGCAGTATTTCTAAAGAAATATCCATTAATAAATATTGTAAAAGAATAGAGTATTGTAATATGATAATGTTTTAAAAGTATTTAAACAACACATGGAAAAGAAATAAACAAACTATTAGCAAATAAATTTTATAATATTTTTGTTAGACTCTACAGTGTGTCTGTCAGTGAAATAATGATTTTAAATTAATTAAAAACAGAAAAAGTTTTTGGATTTATGAAATTGAAAAGAGAGTGTTTTTTACTTATCATGACTAATGAAAATTATATGAAAGTAATTTACAAGCAATTACTTAACAATGCAACTGCTTACATGAGAGTAAGTTTTGTTTCATACCTTTAAAGTTATTGATGTTGTGATAGTGGATGCACATGCATATGGAAAGATTGATTGTGGCATTTATTCTTTTTTTTATAATTAAATCATCCAAAATAACAACTTCTTTGGTATTCTGATAATATAAGTAGACAACTCAACTTTAGAACATTTGCGAGTGCCAGCGGCTATAAATCAGACCTCACTTCTATGTTAGTGCATGATGAATTCAATTCAGTAATTCAGTAGTAAAGAAGATCAACAAATGTATAAACGATTCCTTCCAGATTTGGTCAAAATAAGGGATACACTAATTGATGAGTAAACATATGTTATAGCAATGGATACAAAGTATTTGTATTCAGTAATTTCACATGAAGGGGTTTAGCATATGCAGAAAAATTGCTAACCATTTGAAACTCAGGACTCATTTTGCCAAGTCCTGAGATATAGAGATGAAATAACCAAAACATACTTATATATACTAAATCTGAGATTGGCATTTCGCAGAATATTCATTTTAGTCTAAGGTATGGTGATCAATGTCTTGATATATATACATTTGAAGGGTGTGGATGGCTCTCCTTCAGCAAAAAACAAGCTGAAAGGAGAAGAGTGTTGTTTGATATTTGGTTTTCTCATACCATTTTTTTCTATAATCTAAGGCCTTGGCAAAGCAAATCTCATTGTTTTAACAGGGAGCCAGAAATATGGTTACTAAAGAAGGAAGACTTTTTTGGAGAAAGCGTTAGAACAATTCAATATCATTGAGTTTAGATTAGGAGAAAAATTATTATTATCGGATGAGTGGGTATTTGAACAAATAAAAAAATAGTTGCTATTTCTACAGACCCTATTTCTGATAATATTTTAATGGCATTTAGGAAACCTGAAGTTTTAATGATGTCATTTTTTATGAATATGCTCATTTTTATTTTTATTACAGATACTGCTCTTATGGGAAGGTATCAAAGAACAAACAAGTTTTTTTTATTTGTTTTTAAAGTTTAAAATGAAAATCTAGCAAAATGAAATACAGTTTTAAGATTTTTATTTATGCAAAGATAATGTTAGGCTTATAAGAAGAATTCATAGAAGGTAAGTGTCTAGTAATAAAGTTCTACATTACATACATGTTTTAAAAAATTGTTTATAAGAATTTCAAGGGTAGCAAGGGACAGTGAGGTCTTAATGAAAACAGTTAATGAATATAGTAAGCTATATTAATCAAGGGCCTAGCCACATGATAGTATATAGAATAAATCAACTGAAGTAGAAATATTAAGAAATGAAAAAAAAAAACAGTTGATAAAGATGGCTGTAGAATGATTTTAGGATTTGTGTAGATGTTCTAAAAATAAATAACATTTTAAGATCAAACTGGAAGATTCTGATGGTGAACCAGTTGTTGTGGGATGTATTGGGGCAAGAGCCAATGTTTGCATGTAAGAAAAATAACACATTGAAAGATATGTTAAAGAAGTAGTAACGTAGTAGATAATACAGATTTAAATAATATAAATTATTTGTACCAATGTGGGGGATATAAATTCTGCAGGTTTATTGCATAGGTAACATACTTTGCAGGTAAACAGACATGATAAATGGATAGTATTAAGGAAAGTTTTTCATGTAATTCAACTTATGTGGTTTATTTTGCAAAACGTCAGCAATACTCATCATTTTGTATGGATGAAAGTGATGAAGATAGGGAGATCATTTTAATGTCAATGAAATGAGATGATAACTTTTTGAACCTAACGCTGGGGTTGAATGCAGTAATCTGTTTGAAAACCAAACTAAGAAAAAAAAAACTAGATGGCTCCAGTACACATTTTTTCTAAAAGTGATGTTATAAAGAATTACTGTGTACAAGGTTAATTTGTTTTTACTTGAATTAATAAGTTTTTAGTGTCAAAAGTATTTTATGTTTTTGAAAGTGTTGATGAAATAGTTGGCTAAAAACTGTGTCATTGTGTCATTTAACTGCTTTTAAATGTATTTAACAGAGTTCTAAATATTTTATATTTTGTGATGAAATCCTGTTATAAGAAGGATTAAAATGGTCTCTGTTGTAAATAAATGTTGTGGAAAATATTCTGCATTTCTGTATTTCTTCTGTGCATTAATGATATCAGCCATGGTTTCCTGGTAGTTCTTGGGTAACTTTTCACATATCTGTACCTCTACCTATATATGCCTGTGAAATTATATGCTTTCTACTCACCTCTCAACTGTTTAAACTTATCAAGGATGAAACTTTTTCCATCACTGGCTTACAGACAATTCAGAGATGCACCAAGATAAATCTATGAAAGTATTAACTACTCAGTTTTTCTCATCCAACTCCCCCTTCCAAATTAGGTTTCAGTGCACCAACCATTTTTTTTTCAATTCTTGATCCCAAACTTTGGAAATCTCTCCCTTATTTTTTAAAAGAACGTTCCTCTTATCCCATTTTCTGATCATAACTAAATGCACATTACAAGACTCAAAGAAAAATTCAACTGCTCTCTCCCTCTGTTGATATAAGCTAATCCCTTTCTACCCCTTTCCTTTACATACCTTGCTCTGACTCTCCTTATCATTGTGCTACTTTCAGCATGCCAATCCTGACATCTAGTCTGTTGAGAATGCATGTATATACTGTGTTTTGGCAGTAACTCTGCATATATCATGTATCAATTGCCTTAATGCCCTCAACCCAAATCTGATATTCACATTATGCATAATATCTGACAGTTTAAAATGGCAATAGTAATAAATACTATGCCACAAACCGACACATTAGACTATAACAAAAACATAAATCCTAAAACACATAGACACTCACGAAAACAATAATGTAACAGAATTGTTGCTAGAACACTAACTTCATATTACTATAACTCTTCCTCATTCCTACAAATAGAAAAAAAAAATATTTATATCTTCAGCACAGAATAAACTTTCACATTCACACATAAACACATGCATATGTAAATGGACTTAAATTCACTCCAAAAATACTGAACCTACCCAAAACAGACATTCTCAAAATACAACAAGCTTTAAAGCTACTATATTAAAAATTAGTTGTACTGACAAGTACTCCACCAAAAACTATTTTAAATATTATAAATCTAAGAAAAACAACTGAAGTTCACATACAACAGAATGAAACCTAAACTTTGCTATATTGCCTGAACAATTATACAACTGAAACTAAATCACATGAAGGTCCATTCTTGAAAAAAATAGTGAAATAGCATACGGCCCTGTTTGGTAGACATTCACAGAATTACAGCATCCAGCTGAAAGCAGTAGTAAACATAAATTTTAATGACAGTTATGAAGAAATAGATGAGTGCAAAAAAGTTTTTATTTGTACAAATATCTCATAATGAAAGATTACAGAACTTGGTTAGGGATGTGTGACTTTCTCACATGTCACAAAAGTCATTTTCTAAGCATGAAGTACAAGCATTTAACAGACCCCAATATCCATATTGCAATTTATTTTTCAAACACATTAATGTGAGTGTACATGCATGCATTTGTGTGTATGTGTAAGTGTATGTTTACATGCTCCTAAGTGCCTGTTCATCTATTTGCATAGTGGTGTCTTTGTGCTTTGGTCTGATATAGTAAATTGTTTCCATGGGCTTCATATTTATACATGTTTCAGAATCTATTTTCTGCTGAAATTTGACCGTTTGGCAGTTGTCTGACCCCCATGACATCCATGTTAGATTACTTGAACAGACTTTGCAGGTAGACAGCACCTTCCATTTATTTATTTACTGACATTTGATTGCAAACATACGTCAGCATACTAAGAATGAGTGGTTACATAGGAGAATATAAAACTTATATATTTGATAGACTATCCTCCATATTCAAAATGTTGACAGTAGTTATATTTTGCAGGACTTGATGGAAGTTGTATAGCTGAAGGCATGTTTCTAAGGTATAGATGAACCCCTCTGAGTATATGAAATAATTAGCTCTCAGTTTGTTATCTTTTCTGAACTACTCAATTTACATAATGTGCTATGGATATATACATGGTATTGGTTAATACATTAATGACATGCACACACCTGGACAGCACAACAACAGGGATTAATAGTTTTGCCTAACCAATGCCTTACAAGTGGGGCTCATACTGGTTAGTCAGTGATGTATCTAAGATCCATGCTAATGAGAGGGTGTGTCAGACAAGTAATTGTTACAAATAGGTTTAAGGTATACTCAGAATGAAAAAGGACTGAATCTTGGGGAACATATTCTACAATTTATACAACCTACCTGTGTATACTTCTCTGTCATGGGATCAAGATGGCCATTGATGTGAATGACAAGCACAATACAGTGAATACGGCAGGAAGCTAAAGCATGTATACACCTTTAAAAAACAATGGATTATATTTATGCAATGCACATACACATTACTTGAACAAAGACGATAACATTAAGTAATGCACAACAATGCTATGAATAAGTCTACCTTGCAAACATTTGTTTCTACCTCCTATTTATTATAATCATCATGTATTCTGTAATCCCAGTAACACAATTATACTATGTTAGAAAATATAAAAACGTAATACCATGACTATAGTGAAAGATTAAGTGAACATTTCAGAAGTAAAATGATTTGCACATGTAATTGTCTTTCTTAACTGCTTATGTGGCCCAACATTCTCCAGATGTCAATACACCACTGTAATGCCATAGATGCATTATACAAATCTTGTGAAGGTGTTATTTACATTTTAATTGTTGAAAACAAAAAAGTTGAAAAATCATTACACTGAATTTTATCATTTTTTTGTGTCATCCTTTGTACAATGTTTGGAATAGAATATCTCTGCTGGTCATAGATGCCCTTCAGCAAATGAGAGTTTACATCCCATAACAAAAACTGAAAAAAACAATTGTTCTACATGCATTAAGACTTGGCCACCAAGTATGCAAATAAGACAGGTGGTGGTGGCTCCACTTAACATATTGGAAATTACCAAATGCAGGAACACAACTTTACTGCAACTGCCTGAATGGCTCCATGCATTAATGAAGTACATGACAGAGCATGAGGTGCAGAATTTGAATTCACATAATGGATAGTGTACCTGTATACTTTTATGTGACAAAATGTGGCCTTTTTTTCTTTTACATTTTACTGCAGCATACACCTTCTGGATACACATGCAATTTATAATGGTGTTGTTTAAATAGATTTAATGACCCTGAGGGTTAACCCTGATAACATTATCCATGTGTTTCCCAGAGTGTTCACCTCAGTAATAATAATAAAAAAATAATAATGACACATTTCTGTGTGCATGTTGTGAAATAAGTGGTACATCTGCAAATAAATGAGTAAAGAAAGTATCAAGGTAGTAAGGTAGGTGAGAGTTAAGTGAACAGCAAAACTGTTGGAAAACATGTATTTGCACTGCTTTAGTGGCACATCTGTACACTAATCCTGTGTAAATCCTTATGAAATATGATTGGGAACATATCTCTTCAAGGGGTACATATTACGTTATGAAACATAACATAATCAAATGGTTGAAACATCGAAACGGCTGCATTTTGAAACATTTATTGTGGGGGGGCTGTGTCCCCCAAACCCCATGCTAAATATATATTCCAACTCCGAGATCGCACTACAGTGAGGAAAGGGTAAATATCCCAGTCTTCACTGTACTGCAATCCCACAATTCAAACTTTGAAATGTGGCCGTTTCAATGTTTTGGCTGTTGATTACATTATTTTTCGATAACGTAATAGGACCCCCTCCTCAAGTACAGTCAGTATGATCCTTCCCAGAATATTTGGCCTCCAATAAAATAATACTGCTATCAGTTAAAACACAAGGACACACATGGGCAACAAATAAAAATGACATTTTTGAGGTCATTCTTTGCTCAACAATTAGCATAAATCACCGTCGGTGTTTAGTGATGACAACAGAAAAATTACATTTCTTGTACTATGGCCAAAACTCAAAAAATAATTATGCGTGTATTGATAATACTTTGGCATTGGTCACACAAATCAGCTTGGCAGCAGTGTGCTTCAGTTATTCTAAAAGACTAAAATCAATGCCAGTTGTATAGGCTTTACTGGGTGTATTGTATACCTGAAATGAGGAGTCCATTCCAATGTACTTGATGCACTGCTATATGTAGCTGAGGGTGGTATTTTGTCAGATTTTCCTTCCCTGTGTCACTTTGTACTCCATTGAACTTGTACAATTACAAACAGATTTACAGACTGTAATGGATTGGTGCAACAGTAATATCAGTTGAATGTATGCCTTGTTATTGTCCTGCATATTGTGTATACCTAACAGCAAATTCTCCGTGATGCACATATAAACACAAGACCTGATGGTACTAATGCATATTGCAGTGATCTGGAGGATAATAATCAGGAATGCATGGTTGGCACTCCAGTGAGTGAGAGATCTCAGTATCTTTATCTTCAGTCCTTCTAACAGCAATTCTTTGTTTGTAAACACTGTCTTTTGGCTTTTCCCAGTTAGGGGTTGCAGCAGAGGAACTCTGGTCCACTAATGATTGGCAGTGAATTTTTACAGTGTTGAGTTGCCAGCCTGGCACACAACCACTTGCACCTACCTGCATGTCTTTAAATTCATTCGACTGTGGGGAGGACATGCAGACTCTGCACAGAAGGTGCTGTAGGCGAGAATCGAACTGAAGAACCTCTTACCGTGAGGCAACAATGCTAACCACTGGACCACCATGACCTCTGCAACTCTTTTTTTGATCCATTCTGCAAAAACTTTCTCACTTTTGATCCTTAGATTCATGTCAAGTCCTTGCTCCTTTGTGGCTTGTGATGACAGCATCACTGTGAAACATATCAGTTAATCGATCATGACTTCACTCCAGTAATGTCTGCATCATATCACCATTACACACATGTATCTCATTCCCTACCATGGCAATTGAAGTGAAGTGACAAATGTATCACTAAACAAACATGGACATAATACTTTTAAATACCAGAGCAAATTAATCTTGCTTCTTTCACTGCTGCATGATGCCTGGCATTGCTCAGAAAGGTAATAAACTGTAAATAACACTTCACATCCGATGGCAAAAACTGATGACAGTTTGCCTTCAGATGCATTCATATGCCATTCATAGGTTCATAGGTTCATACGTAGGTACTAGGCTATCAGCCCAAGGGCCTATGTAAGCCTAGCCAACAAGGTTCCCTGGCTTACGCCACCCACAAAAGTTATTTTCCTGTGCCACTGTCGAGCAGAGACACAGAAGTGATCCCTATACTAACTAACTCACCCCTGCTGTGATACTGAAAGCAGTACTAATAAAAGTATGAGGAGAAAGTTATTATTATAACAGGCTTGATTGCTTAATGTACTCTTGAAGGAATGTTTGAGTTATCAGTTCAGCACATTGTGAATTGTGACCCTTGACGGTGTCTGCTTCATATGGCGCATTGCCCATTCCTCCCTTTATGTGTTATGCTATCTTCAGCTGTGTGTTTTCTGACAACTGTGATATGGCTTTTTTTGTGGCTTCAGCAGTAAGTCCACAGGTCTAGAGAATGTAGTATGGTAGGCATGTGTCATATCCAGCAGAATCTGTGTACAAAAACAACTGTTAACAGGCAGAGCTGGCTTACCTGACAGATATGATGTGTGCAATTCTACTTAGTGGTAACATTTACACAGATGGTGGGTTTTGATCCCCCAAGTGTGCACTCTCTTTTGAAGGAGGCTATATGCATGCACACACCCTGGTCAAGATATCCCTTCAAATGTATGCTTTCTGACAAGTGCATAGCTTTACAGACTGTAGAGTTAGGTAGGGGAGGTGTTCAAATACAGTTATGTGTGTGTCTGCAAAAGAAACTGGTAACAGACAGGGCTGACTTTCTTAAGAAATATGATGTGTACTGTTCTACTTAGTGGCAACACTTTCATATGTGGGGGATTTTGATCCGCCAGGTGATATAGTCCCTTTTGCAGAGGGCATAGGCATTCAAACAAACTGCTCATGTTACCTCTTCTAACTATGTACTTGAATATAACTGTAATATGAATTCCTGTGTGGCATCAGCATTTAGTGCACAGATCTATACAAATTTAGGTGAGTTAGGCAGGTATTTGACTCTAGCAGTCTGTACCCAGTATGAGTGTGGCAGAAAATAAAAATTGTTACAGGCAAGAGTGACTTACTTATCAAATATGAATTTTTACATTTCTGTTTAGTGGTAAGATTTACACGTGTGGTGTTTTGGTCCTCCCAACAGTTGTATTACCTTTTGAGGGAGACATATGCATTTTGACACAATACTTAAGTGGGTGCCTTCTGATACTGTTATGAGTTCTTCTAGGAGTCATCAGGTACTACAGAGTTGTAGAAACTGTGAGTTACATAGTCTGGTGTTCACATCCTCCACAGTGTACCTTGTCTGAGTGTGTATGAAAGAAATAAAAGAAAAAAATACTGCTAACATGCTAGAATGGCTTTCTCAACATATGCAATAAGATATATTTTGTGGTTTTATTTATTATTTTTTTAATGAGTGGCTGATTCTGTTCCCTTCAGTGCTATACTTCCTTGTAAGCATGTACAGTTTAACAGTATACCTTTTTATTTTAGTCATCCATTTTGAAACAGTTAATACAATGGATGAAAATGGTAGTTTTCATTTCTCATCCTCCAGAAAAACATATTAAGAATTCCCCCTCATCTGCATGGCTTTTCTGTGAGTCATGCAATGGACGTTACAGTTGATGCATGGGGATAACAACAACAATGATATAGGTCTGCAGACTAATGTATTCTGTCAATTCTTGCAGTTTCCACAGTTTACATTAGCCCTGATGTGCTATTCCACATCTGTTAGGTATGCTGTGGATTGTGATCAAACAATTACTGTTGTCTGTTGCAGAATGCTCAGGTCACTTGTCACACACTCTTCATATGGTTATTTTCTTACAACTGTTGTATATATTTTTGCATGGTGGTTTAGGTAACACAAATGTAATGTGATTATGACTTAGGTATGCAGGCTTTCCAGACCCATTTGATATAGACTGAAGCAGTGTATGAAAGACATGTTACTAGACAAAGATGACTCATTGCATAAATCCATTTTGATATATACTCCTTGGTTATATCCCTTTCTTAGTAGTTGTTGTCCTCACTTTTAACCATGTCTGAATTCATTCATATAATTTTTTGATGAGAATTCCATCAGAGTACAAATTTAATGTCGTGTCTCACATCTCATGTGTACATTAATGCCACCTATTATGATTTTCACAACTTCTCCAATGTATGCATCAAAATAAATTGTATGATACTCCACCTCACATTTCTGGTTATCTGGCATACTCTTGAGGGCTGCTGTCACTAATTTTTATTTTTTTATTTATTTTACATTTGCTTACCGGGATAGTCCAACTGGACACAGGTCCATTTTCAGTGGAGGCCCGGGGAGAAAAGCTCCAAGTATCATTTAAAAAACAGGTAGAGCAAAAAAGCTCCAAGTATAATTTCAAAAATAGTTTAAGGAAGAAGTACAATGCAGGGTCTATGTTACACATAACAGTTTCATTTATACAACAATCTTATGAAAATATCAAATAAGTATAAAGTCATGACACAAAGGAATAGGTAAAGGCAATATTTTTTGTTCAGACAGTAATTACAGTTGCCCATGTAAGTAAGATGCAGCTAGCATAGGGATTGTTGTTGCTTTAAAAAGGTTGAGAATGTTAACTAATACAGTGAAGTTTATAGAGATTTAAAGGTTTATTCCTTTAGAGGACGGTAGTTGCTAGTTTTGACAGAGAAGTTAGCAGATTATTAGTGTGGCTTACCCAGGGGAGTAGCATGAGCAGAGACAATTGTTAGAATAATGATTTTTAAGGTTGTGTTTGAATATTTTAGTTGTGGTAGTAGAAGTTATGTGGCCTGGTATAGCATTCCAAGTTTGGGCAATTGTACAGGAAACAGAGATTTACCTGCTTCATTTTTGTGTCTAATAACCTTTATTAGATTCTTGTTACTGGATCTTAGCTCTCTGGAGCAGGTATATGGCTGAATTAGATGTTGGAGTGCCAGGATTAAATCTGTTGGTAAAAGAGTTTCTGTGCTGTTGAGATTTGATTGACTAGTAGTGCATGTGGCAGTTTAAGCCATTTGAGTTGCTTTAGGGATAAACAGTGATGGGACCTATGTGTGGATTCTGTGGCAAACTTGGCAATCTTGTTATAACATGATTCCATTGTATTTAGTTCTTTTTGGTTCAGGTTGGTTAGTATGGGGGAGGCATAGAGTAGTATAGACAGGAGGTGGGTTCTAGTGATAGTAGCTTTGGTTTGTTTAGTCATGAATTGTTTGTTTCTACAGAGAAGTCCTAGTTTTTTGTTGACTTTCTTGATAGTCTGGGCTATATGGATGTCGAATTTTAGCTGGTTGTCAATTTCAACACCTAGTAGTTTTGTGTGTGATGTAGGTTTTATTTGGATATCACCTTTAGCTATTAAGTTAAAGTTCTCATTTAAAGGATGGGGTCTGCCAGGTTTAAAGAGGATCAGTTTTGTTTTGTTTGGATTGAGTATAAGTTTGATGTTGGCAAACCAGGTTTCAGCTTGGGAGAAGTTAGTTTGGGTAAGGGAGTGTAGTTCGTTTATCATGGGGGAGGTACATATAATTGTGGCATCATCAGCATACTGCACCACTGAGGCTTTGGGTAGGGTTGAGGAGATGTCGTTGGTGAAGAGGGAGAACAATAGTGGGCCTAAGATGGATCCCTGGGGAACTCCTATAGAGACTGGCAGTAAGGAGGATAGTTTATCTTGCCATATAACTGCTTGTTGCCTAGCTGATAAGTAGTTGGTGAACCATTGCATAGTAGATGGGCATAGGTTTAGTTTTGACATGGTTTGAAGAAGCATGTTGTGATTTACCATGTCAAATGCCTTAGATAAGTCTAAGAAAATGGAGGATACAAATAGTCCTTTGTTCCTGTATTGGTTGATTATGTTGGTGTAAGAGAGAAGTGCAGTGGTAGTGCTGTGTGATGGTCTAAATCCATGTTGTGTATTGGAGAGGAGATTATGTTGTAGAAGGAGCTGTATTAGCTGAGTGTGAACAACCCTTTCCAGTATTTTGTATAAAGGGGACAGGATTACAATTGGGTGGTAGTTGGTCAGTTCTAGAGAGGTCCCTCCTTTGTGAAGTGGAATGATGTGTGCGATTTTCCACAAGGTGGGTACTTTGTGTTCAGTTAATGATCTATTGATGAGGATAGAGATAGGATAAGATATAGCTTCTTCTGCTATCTGGAGCTTGTCTGCAGCTAGGGTGGTTGGTTTTAGTTTCTTAAGTAATTTTGATATTGTCTTGGTAGGGACTGGCTGCAGGGAGAAGGTGGTAGGGGTGTTTTGGTTATTCTGCTGTGTTGGAGTGGTTAGTTGTGTTGGTGTGTTTGTGTTTATTTGGGCATGGGAGAGTTTTAGTACTGTTTCTGTGAAGAAATTGTTAAATTGGGTGGGGATATTGGTTTCATTATTTGGTAGTACAGGGGTAGGGGTGGAGGCTTTTCCTGGGTAGAGTATTCCTGCTATGGTAGTCCAGAATTTTTGGAGGTTGTGGGCAAATTTTACTTGAAGTTTTCTATAGTAGTTGGTCTTGTCTGCTTTAATTTGTCTTTTGGCTTTGTTTCTAAGTTCCAAATAATTTTGTCTTAGGGTAGGGGTTTTTTTTTTTTTATATAGTGTCCAGCTTTTATCCCTATCTTTCATGGTAGTTTTAGTATCCTTTGTGAGCCATGGGGCATAGTTATTTTTTATCCTGATGGTTTTGGAGGGTGCATGGAATTTCAAGATATCTAGGAAAGTGGAATTAAAGTATTGTACAGCCTCATCTAGTGGTAGATGTTTAAGGGGAGTCCAATTGCAAGATTGTAGTGATTTGTTAAAATCAGCTGCTATGAAGTTTCTTTTGTTACGCATGACCTTAAGTCTGGGCTGATTGATGTGTTGGTTGGATATGTTCCTAATTAAATACATTGGTTGGTGGTCACTTAGACTGTCTGGAAGAGTCCCTGACTGTTGTACAAGAGTGGGGTGGGATGACAGTATCCAGTCTAGGATGGACTGACATTTGGATGTTTTGTCGGTTCTGGTGGGGGTATGTATTATTTGGGTGAACCTGTGGAGGTTAATGTGGTTAGAGGGGTTGTGGTTGGAGCAAGTGAGGCAGTCTATGTTAAAATCTCCTAGTAGTATGGTTTCATGGGGGAAGGGAGTTAGAGATACAGTTTAGTAAGTTTTCTGTTGAATTAATGTTATTGCCTGGAGGGAGGTAGGCTCCTGCAATGATAATTTCTTTGTGGGTGTTTAGTTTAAATTTGACTAGGATAATTTCTATGTCTTTTAGATCCAGGTTATCACAGTGAAACTGCTCTATAGTTAGATGGTTTTGGAATAATATTGCTACCCCACCACCTTTTTTGTCTAATCTATATTTCCTAATAATATTGTAACCAGGTGCTATGATCTCATTGTTCTGATGATGTGGTTTAAGCCAGGTTTCAGTTAGTATGACTATCTCTGGTTTGTGTAAGGATAATAGGGCATGAAGGTCCTGAACTTTGTTAAGTATGCTTCTTATATTTATGTTTAGGAAGAGGAGAGATGAGGTGGGTCAGTTATATAAAGGGTTTACTATGTTAGGGTTAGATGTGGTAGTTGGTGTAGGTCCTGGATTGGGGTGTATATCACCGCAACAAGTGAGTGTTAGTAGTAGGTTATGGTATAGTTTGGTTAACTTGTTTAGTATTTTGTATTGCTTTTGATAGGAGAAAGGGTTAGTTTTTAGTTTCAGGTGGAAGTACATATAGGAGTGTGGTTCACAGGAGGTAAGGTCATTAGGAGTAATTGTGGAGCATTTTAGCTGATTGTGATTAGTTATGGGTTCAGTTTGCCATGGTGGTGGGTTACTGAAATGGTAATGTATATGGTAGGAGGAGAGAAGGGAGAGTAGGAGTAAGGTAAGTGTAGTGGATGGATAGATTAATGTTTGCAGTAGAGAAGTGTTGTGTGCTTTGAGCATCATTTTTATTGTGGTGTAAGTGGTATTAAAGTGGAGATGGATTTGTTTCGGTGTGTAGGGTGGGGTATGTGTGAGTGAGGGTGAGGTGGGAGGAGGGGTTTGTGATTGATTGGAGAGAAATGATAGGATAATTGGGATGTGTAAGAATTGCCAGTGGGTGTGGTGTTTAGCTATAAGTTACAGTAGTCCAGGGGTGGGTGGGAATGAGAGTAGGGTAAGGGAGCAGAGTGAGCTTTCTTGCATTATTCAAGTGCCCACCCTATGTTACAAAAAAAAAGTCAGTAGTGAAGGGACAATTGGTAAGGGCAGCATGAATGATTTCAAGAGAGGATGACTTTAATGAAGAATGTAAAAATCTTAGGGATATGTTCCTTAGAAGGGCATACCCAAATACATTTTATATAACATCATAGATGAAATTCAAGAGAAAAGAAGTAAAGGTATTTATAAACCAATTGTAAGAGGAATTATAGAAGTACAAATTCAGGAAACAGCACTAAATATTTCTGGAAACTCTAATTGTGGAATAACGGACCTTGCTTTAAATGAATTAACTAAAGAAAAAAATCTCTTATTTTGAGTATAGTCTCACCTTGACTTTCAACTCTGATTTTTATTACCTAAATGGTATTGTATTTAAAAACTGGAACATCTTGAAGGAGAGTAAAGAACTAATAGAGAAATTAGGGGAAGTACCAAAAATTACGGTTAGAAGAGATAGACATTTTAAAGAAATTTTGCAAGGTATAAATAATAGCAATAATAATACTAATAAAAAAGGTATGCATAATTGTGGCTCTTACCCTTATTGTAAATGCATTTTAGTGAGTAATTCTGTAACTATTAATAATTTTGATTTAAGAAGTAAGGGTAAATTCAACTGTAATTGCAAAGTGGTGGTTTACTTAGCTAAATGCCAGTTTTGCCCATGTTTCTATATAACTATTCGCAGATTAAGAGACAGAATCTACGAACATACCTACAATATAAATAGACTTAAGCAAGAAAATGCATTAGCTAAGCATGTGTTAAAATATCCCACACATATATTTAAATTTTGGATTTTGGATCAACTAATGCCTAATATAAGAGGGGGTCCAATAGAAATAGAATTAGAAAGACAAGAATTGTTATGGCAGATCAGATTATACGCATGTAACTGGCCGGGTCTTAATGATATGTGTTCCATTATGGCTATATCAAAGCTCAAGAGCCTTCAAAGATAGGCTTATATAAGGGGATATAAATATATGTATGTATTTTCACAACATGAACACACGCTCTTTGTGCAATATATAATATGGAACTAAGTTGCTGTTAATAGGATATATAGTAATTATATATATAAAATGTGTTTGTTTTAGTTGCTGCTGCTTGTTTAATAATGTTTTTACCAGCATTTATTTATTTAGACTAGAATAGTTCTAGTAAATCCAAATGAAATTATTGTTTATATTGTATTTTAAATAACAAAAGAGAGTTTTTAAATCGAACTCGATATATGGGAGATACTGCTTTAATGCTTAATACTGATGTATCAGCTGACTAAGTGCTCCTAATATTTAAACTGCATTATTTGATCTGGTTTTTATCTGATGAAGTTCGTACACCTATCGGACGAAAAGCACTTTATTTTACTGGATTTGCAATAAACGGATTATTCCCATGGTTGTTTGGCATATTTTGTGACTTTTTAAAGATTCGAGTGGCTTGTCTGTCTTTTTCTGCAGTTCGTAATATGGCAAGCAATCCGTTGGATAATTCCGTGGAATTATCTTTTGCAATAATAAGGACATCGGCTGGTGGACCAGTAATTGAGACTGGTAAGAGCAACCTTCTCCTTGTGGTACAAACATTGGCGCAACAAGTAGAAAAACTTTTGGCGAAAGTAGACATGCTTAGCGGTCTACATAATCAGCAGAAACAGCGGCAGCATTATAGTCCCATTACGGCTGTTAGTAATGGAACTCCAGCAAGTTTAAATATTGGCGCCAATAGTTCTAGTAGCGTTTTAATGGCAGAAACAAACCATTCATCCTCACTGACATCATTGGCTTCTATTCCATGTGGCCAGCGACTGCCTTCTCCAATATGTACGGTTTTGAATGACGAAAATGGATTATTTAGAAAAGAACGGATGAATGGCAGCAGCAACATTAATAACACTTTGAATCATCCAGCACTTATGGATAATAACAAGAATTTGGACCCAGGGCTTATTTTACTCCCTAATTTGAACAAATGGCTTACTATACCTATGGGGTTGATCCAGATGAATGCTACAGGCACAGTGGTGAGTCCGGCTAGGGAAGAATCAAGTATAACTGATTTGCTGAATTGTTTTGACCTTATCTTGCTAAAACATAAAAAATTAACTTTGGAAATAGATTATTTCAATGAGTGTTTGAGATTGGATTTAGTACCAAAAAGCCTTAGGATTTGTCAATATCCAACAGGGATTATTCCAGACTCCCAATTCCATCTAGACCTGGTTAAACTAATCAATAAACAGGGTCTCGAACTAATAGATTTAATGAAAGCAAATTATGCAAAATGGTTGAAGAACTAAGAGATAAATATTAGTTTATTAGACACTCAGATCAAAACTCACCCTGACTTTCTTAGACACAAGTTTGAATATACTCGTATATTTCAAACTATTGACCCCTTTATCAATAAGGCGAGAGCAATTAAATGCAAAAAATTACAGCGTGATCGTTTGCAGTATGAACAAGGATTGGCTTACCCACATCCACCTCCAGCACAACAATGGAGAATGTACGGGTACTGAAATGAAGGGGAAGGAGATAATAACACTAATATTAACCCACAATTTAGAAATGCCCAAAATTATTCCAATTCTGATAGTACTGGTCAGAAATATGGAAATAAGTAACAATGTACAAGGGGCATGTTCCAACTGTAACTCACAAACTGTTTCACCAAATACTGGGGACATTAATGCTGATGAGGGGCCCCACAGAAGTCAATGTTTGCAAAATCAATCTAGACTAAACTTCCAGTCTAATAATAATCAGTGGGGCAATAATTAACAGAGTTTTCAAAGGGGGGGGAACCCAAAACAAGCGGAACCAAAAAAAGAAACACAACAAATGGAAATAAATTATAGAGTTCTGGATAATACCCCTCTGATTATTAAGAACTCTGAGGGGGATTTTTCCATTTACAACTACTCTTCGGTGTATGTCCCTGTTGAGCTGGCTAATTTGCTGGCAAAAGGCCTCACATTTGTTCCCACTAAAAGATTGAATATTACAAACTCTATTTTGGACTTGAAAATGTTTGTGAGAAAGTTAAATTTGGCAGTTTTGTTAGGCAATATGAGTAAAATGAATAGAAATGAATTTAGAATTTCAAGTACTTACAATCCACCATTGCATAATTCTCTGTACATATTTGAAAAAAATGTGTGAGCTTGATTTTAGACACATGGATTATTTGAGAAAAAATAATAGAAGTAGAAATAATCTTACAAATGAAGAACTAAATTGGATGCAGTATTTGAAGGAAACTAGGGTCCGTGTTATGAAACCAGACAAGGGGGGAGGTCTGGTTTTCATGGACCCGGTTGACTATGAAAATAAAATTGAAGTTATGTTGTCATCTGAATCTTATGATGGTGTCTATAAATGAATATAATCAAGCTAATAGTAGGATTAAAATTTATATAAATGACCTATTTATAGCACAGAGAATTGATATGGATTTATATAACTATTTAATTATGCCATCACCTATTGCTCCCATTATATTTGGTGTGCCAAAAATACATAAGGATCTGAGTAATCCACCCCTGAGACCCATAGTGGATGGCAGGAATAGCGCAACTTACACTTGTGCAAAGGTAGTTGATGGGATTCTTAAGAAGTATGTAAGTTCTGAAACATGCATAAGTAAGGATTTTTTGTCATTTCTAGAATAAATTTATGAAATAAACTTTGATGAACACAATTATTTACTTACAATTGATGTAAAAGACCTCTACACCTCAATACCACAAGAACTGGGTATTGAGTGGGTAATACTGAATCTAAAAGAAAAAGGTGCACCAATATCTGAATTAGTCTTGGTAGAAGAATTACTAAATATAGTACTAGCACATAACTATATAACATTTAAAAATAACTTTTTTCATCAAAAGAGCAGGGTGGCAATGGGTTCACCCTGCGGGTCAAGTTTTGCAAACTTGGTTATGAATTATTGGTAAAGGTACTATATATTTAGTAAGGAACATATAAATTCCCAAATTAAATACTATACTCGATACCTAGATGATATATTTATATTATTTAAGGGAAATCAAAATAAAGCTCAAGATCTTGTAAGGTATTTTAATGAAAGCACTGACTTCTTAGAATTTACATATAATTTTGAAGAGAAACAAATTGTATTTCTTGACGTACTTTTGATCAAAAATAATACTGATAAAAAGTACGAAACAAGAATTTATAGAAAACCATCATATTTTAATGCTTTCTTGCATTATTCAAGTGCCCACCCGATGCTCCAAAAAAAGTCAGTAGTGAAGGGACAATTGGTAAGGACAGCATGAATGATTTCAAGAGAGGATGACTTTAATGAAGAATGTAAAAACATTAGGGATATGTTCCTTAGAAGGGCATACTCAAATGCATTTTTAGATAACATCATAGATGAAATTCAAAAAAAGTGAAGTAGAGGTATTTATAAACCAATTGTAAGAGGAGTTATAGAAGTACAAATTCAGGAAACAGTACTAAATATTTCTGGAAACTCTAATTGTGGAATAACAGACCTTGCTTTAAATGAATTAACTAAAGAAAAAATCTCTTATTTTGAGTATAGTCTCACCTTGACTTTTAACTCTGATTTTTATTACCTAAAAGGTATTGTATTTAAAAATCGGAACATCTTGAAGGAAAGTAAAAAACTAATAGAGAAATTAGGGGGAGTACCAAAAGTTACGGTTAGAAGAGATAGAAATTTTAAAGAAATTTTGCAAGGTATAAATAATAGCAATAATAATACCAATAAAAAAGGTATGCATAATTGTGGCTCTTGCCCTTACTGTAAATATGTTTTAGTGAGTAATTCTGTAACTATTAATAATTTTGATTTAAGAAGTAAGGGTAAATTCAACTGTAGTTCCAAAATGGTGGTTTACTTAGCTAAATGCCAGTTCTGCCCATGCTTCTATGTAGGCAAAGCTATTTGTAGATTACGAGACAGAATCTACGAACATACCTACAATATAAATAGACTTAAGCAAGAAAATGCATTAGCTAAGCATGTGTTAGAATATCCCACACATATATTTAAATTTTGGATTTTGGATCAACTAATGCCTAATATAAGAGGGAGTCCAATAGAAATAGAATTAGAAAGACAAGAATTGTTATGGCAGATCAGATTATACGCATATAACTGGCTGGGTCTTAATGATATGTGTTCCATTATGGCTATATTAAAACTCAACAGCCTTCGAAGATAGGCTTATATAAGGGGATATAAATATATGCATGTATTTTCACAACATGAACACACACTCTTTGTGCAATATATAATATGGAACTAAGTTGCTGTTAATAGGATATATAGTAATTATAATTATTTTAAAATGTGTTTGTTTTAGTTGCTGCTGCTTGTTTAATAACGTTTTACCAGCATTTATTTATTTAGACTAGAATAGTTCTAGTAAATCCAAATGAAACTATTGTTTATATTGTATTTTAAATAACAAAATAGAGTTTTTAAATCAAACACGATATATGGGAGATACTGCTTTAATGCTTAATACTGATGTATCAGCTGACTAAATGCTCCTAATATTTAAACTGCATCATTTGATCTGTTTTTTATCTGATGAAGTTTGTGCACCTTATCGGACGAAAAGTGCTTTATTTTACTGGATTTGCAATAAACGGATTATTCCCATGGTTGTTTGGCATATTTTGTGACTTTTTAAGTAGTTAAATGCTATTGCAGTCCCCTTATCAATCCTAATGACTGTAGAACACTCTAACAGAGCCGTTGCAGCAGTCCGAGGTAAAAGAAACACAAAACAGTTGGGCACCAGCACCTTGTACTTTGTTTAACTAAAAACAGTTGCACCACAATAACTTGCACTAACTGTACTTCTATCAATCCTAATTACTGCAGATATGCTCTGCCAGAACCGTTGCAGCAATGAGATGTAGAAGGAACACAAAAAAACAGATGAGCAGCAATACATTCCACTAAAAACAGTTGAGCAGCAATAACTTGTTCTATTTTTAACTGAAGCATAATACTGATAGCATATTAGTGAGTCAAAGAGGGTTAAACACTTTGTAAAGATAAAGGCCAATGATAACTCGGTACAAGTAATATTACACTACCTAAACGCTTCCTTTCATAAACGAGCATTAAATAAGCACATCTGTTACAAACATTGCATTAGTGAGGCTAGTGTTATAGTGAGTCAATGTAGGTAAAACGCATTAACACGCAGTCAAAGTGAAACTACGCTACCTAAGTGTCATTCACCGTACAACAGTAGTTAAACACAAGTTGTAACAACTATGCAGTAGTTAGAGCCAATGCTTCCCAAAAAAACAGGTTAAAACAGGTTCTAACACAGCTATTTCTGCTGTACCTTGCAAATGCTAGAGCAAAATTTTCTGAGCCTGTAGTGAGAGTCACTGCAGGCAGAAATATATTTACAATAGAAGCGACTACAATTCAAATATATTGGTACACTTGGCAAGTGTTGGTGTTGCAAGTTAAGTCAATTAGTACAGTTTATGGTACAATTTCTCCAAATAGAGTACTAACCTGGACAGCGTGTAACACCACTGTGTTTGGGTTGGGAGGATAGATCAGAGATGGTGCAGAAACCTAATTGTGGCCTTTACTTGCCACAATGCATTGTGGGAGGGGTGGAGCTGGGTGACATAGAAGCAAGGGAAACAACCTTTCCTGTGCCTGCAGGTGGCATAGCACAGTCCAAAGAATCAGCAGCAGTAGTCAAGGAAAGCAATCAGTGGGAGTAGTAGGGGAATGCAATAGAAGAGATATCTAAGCTATCATGTTTACTGGGTTACTGTTACAGTAATGGTCAGCTTGAGATTTGTAGTGCAAATCTATGGGAAGGATATTAAGAGACCAAGCTAGGAGTTAGGCTACAGTGGTGGGTATAGAGGAACTGGTAGGGAAAGGAGTGATAGGGACTGGAGAGTCTAGTTGAGAGCTGTGTGAGTGAAGGAAGGGTGAGTCAAGCTATGCCTAGGGAGCAATGGAGGTTTGAGGGTCAGTTATTGATGAAGATGGGTGAGTAATGGAGGGGGAAGCCAAGAGGAAGACTAGATTGCTGCAGTAGAGCTATTTAAAGGCTAAGGTATGAGGGTTAGAGGGAAGGAGATGGGTTTTAATGGCCAGGGAGAACCCAGGTAAGGGGGGACACAGTGATGTTGTTGATGCTGACCAGGAGTAATACTTTAACAAGGCTCACAGAAGTCAAAAACTGGACAGGGTAAGTTATGCTTGTTATATAACATATGTTGTTCAGGGACTGCACTTTTGTTGGAGATGATGTCTTCTGGTGAAGCAGCACATCTAAAAGGCGTGTGAGACCTTCAGCTTTTGCAGGTTTATTAGAAGCTTGATTTAAGAGGCAGGGATGTTGTTCAGGGACTGCACTTTTGCTGGAGATGATGTCTTCTGGTGAAGCAGCACACCTAAAGGGCATGTGAGACCTTCAGCTTTTGCAGGTTTATTAGAAGCTTGATTTAAGAGGCAGGGACGTTGTTCAGGGACTGCACTTTTGCTGGAGATGATGTCTTCTGGTGAAACAGCACACTTAAAGGGAGTGTGAGACCTTCAGCTTTTGCAGGTTTATTGGAAGCTTGATTTAAGAGGCAGGGACATTGTTCAGGGACTGCACTTTTGCTGGAGATGATGTCTTCTGGTGAAGCAGCACACCTAAAAGGCGTGTGAGACCTTCAGCTTTTGCAGGTTTATTAGAAGCTTGATTTAAGAGGCAGGAACAGATCAAGCTGCGTGAACACAGTGAATGAGTCAGCAGCAAGGAAGAAAACTGTTTGATTTATATTTTAGTGTTTGTCTCATTTCATAGCCTTCACAACATACATGCTACAATCACATGTGTTCTGCATTCACTTTCACAACTTCTGGGTGCAATATGTTCAAATGTTCCCTTAATTTGTGCATTTGTTCCCACAATTATATGTATGTGTGTCCAGTATTTCTGAAGTGTGAGTTTGAGAGATGTGCCCATGTAGAATTCAAAAACTTTATGTTGACCTACAGCAGCGTTTCATGCTGAACTTTTAATGACTGTTTGTTAATGCAAATCACATTGCCAGTAACGTTCAACATGTCCATGATTTCACTCAGTGAAGTGTACAATATTATTAGTCTTCACTGACTGTTTATTGTTAGGCTTTCATTTGCTCCTGTGTTCCTGCTTTACTTACCTGATGTTGCTCTGGTTTGTCATGCTTACTCTTTTGTTTACATAGTACACACCCATATGGTCATGCACTTTCTTACCATGATGTGGCCATAAGCATGTGTTGTGGGTTCGAGATGAGGCTCCTTGCTGTGCTATGTGCCTTAACATTGCTGATCATTGCATTAGCTAACTATTTTGTTAGCTTCTGCACAATGTGTACACACCATTACTGATTCCCCGGGAATGTCCTTAACAGTAAAGATTCCCCATTCCCTCCTCTTGTAACCACATAGTCTCATTTAGGCCTAAGAATAACCACTGCTATGAGAAAACATTGACAGACTGTATTTGCAGATGCAATACTTGTCATGCTTTCACCGATAAGCTTTCTATCTTCTATGTTAATGGGGGAATTCAACATGGAATCTTCCATCTGCTTAAAAGTCTGTTTGTTACTACAACTATTCCTGGCAGAAATGCCACACTGAAATGTAGTCACTGTAGCTATATAACATTTTGTTTTGTCATAATGTGAATGCTGTTCTAAATATCCAAACTATGGGGTGAAATGAGGTTAGGACTGTTACCGTTAAGTTATAGTATATGGTATAATGTGACCTTCAGCTGCATTACTCTTGAAAATTGTAATTTGTTTTGTAGACCTTTGATAAGTTATTTATAATATGTACCTCTCTCATTTATTAAGTAAAACTTTTGTAAACTGGACAGAATTTCTTCCTAAATGTCTTTGTCTTTTTACAGTTACCCTGCTCATTGTATTATTAATTGTAAAGTTTACATTTCATTAACTGTTCCCAAAGACCTAATTTCAAAGGAAAAACAGTATGTTTCATTTAGGTTAGAAAACATGCAAACTTCCAATATTGTAATAATGGGCAGTTCTACAAGAGGGAGGTTAGACACTTCTAAGAAAAAATGTGAGGCTTTTTTTGTGTGTGCATGTGAGTTTCCTAAGTTTCGTTAAGTTACAGGAAATCTTTATTTTGTGAAAAGCAGTATGAATCAAAACTAAAGAAAATGGAAACAAAATATATTTTAAAGTCTAACACAGTTTTACCTACTGATTTGAACTTATATGCATAGACAGCTTTATTGTGAATGTAAAGTATCTTTAAAAGAGGGTGGTCAATTAATGAAGTATGAACAGATTGTAGTATTTAAATAGCAAACAGCCAAGATTTTCATAATGCTGAGAAAAGCAGTAGGTCTGAAGCATCATAGTGTTTTTGTGTGTTTTTGTTGCTGAAAGGCATTTTTATTATCAGTTTTGGTTAGTCTGCTTTGGGAATAGTCTTTGTATATAAAAAACAACTAATGGAGTTCCTGTGATAATGAAATTTACAAAGTGTGAGCTTCAAAGTCATTCTCTACATGGTGTATCAAGGTTTGTAAAGAGGAGGGGGGGGTCTACTGCTGTGCAGTGACATGTTGACTGTGAAACAGAAGCATGCTACCATCTGTTTTATCTCAGTGTATGGAACACTGAATTTAAATCTACAGTTATATGTTCAAAATGGCCTTTGTTTAGGTGACATGATAATAACTTCACAAGCAAAATGTGTCACTGAGTTGATAGGTGCATTGGAGAATACCAGCACAGCACCGCATTGAATAGCTCACATACTGAAAGGAGCAGCAAGCACTCTGTGAAAGAGAAAAAGAAAGAAAGAACGAAAGAAAGAAAGCAAGCATTCTGCAGGGAGCAGCCATTCAACTTGTCAAAACAGGAGGCTTAAAACATGTACAAATGGTCCACAATCCAGGAAGCACTCAGCAAAAGTACTATTTAAATACTGCTGTACTATACCATACTATACCATACCAAATGTTACTGAAATACTACACTACCTTTCCAAGTGGTGACTGCTTCAGAGGAGTTCAGTTTATAAAATGAAGAGCTGTACTTAACTTTTCTGAAATATTCATTTTCAGATTTTTTTGTATTTACAGGAAAATAAAACTCTTGTATTTTATGTGTTTTGCTATGAAGACAAACCATGAAAACTGGAAAACGGTTACTGGAAGTTTCAGACATTACAGCCACATCTATTATATGAGCATGAGTGAATATGAGGCTAAAACCTAGTTTATTCTTAGGATAATTCTAGTAGTGACAGAAGCAAGGACCAAACTGATGTTGTGTCTGTGACAATTAGGGAGAGATGGGCGAAGGCTGCCAGCCTAGTCAAACAGAATTTGATATATAATTCTGGCATTTGTAAATAATTGTAAAATACAGGCATGTTTTCTTGAGTGCAAAAGAATACTGTGAAATGTGGAACTGCAAAATATAGGACAACATTGCACTCTACTGGCCCAGTGAAGCATGTTATGATCCTATCATGTTAGAATTTGGCTCCAATGAGTCTGGATAAAGGTTTCATACCCATTGTTTTAAGGCTAAAGTTTATGACCAGAATTTAGATGTGGAATGTGCTTTATTGCTCTGGTTTCTGTTAGAATATACATGTGAAATGACTTATATTGTTGTAAGTTTCTGAGCAGGTGTTAGATTGCTAAATAATGCATGTTGTTTGCCTGGAAAAACCTAAGCATCAAAAATGATGCAGTTTGGGTGGGCCTTAGAGACATGTTTGTTAGTAATGTTTAAATACTATTTCTCACAAGAAACCTGGAGCCTTTTGATCTTGATATCCAACTTATCAGCATTCTGCCTTATGCTCACATGTGAGTTTCTAGCACTGTTATTTCTTGTAGGAATAGTTAAATCTAGTAAAGATTAATCAGGTATTTTTCTTTGAAATCAGACATGTCCTACTGTATTATTTAAGTTTCTGTGTGATCTCTGAACTCTTAGATATCATTCTGGTGTAGTAGTTTTGACTTGTGTTTTAATTATTTATTATTAAATATTTTTACAACTTTCTACCAGTAGCTGGTTTATGTAGAGTTAAAGTATGCTTTAAAGTACATTATATATTTATAGAGTTTACTGTCTAAGCCCTTCCAATAAGCCTTAGACTGTATAGTCACATTAACAATTGGATAATAATATTGCACAGTAATAATTGGACACCCTTTTAAGGGCCTTTTAGTAGCTGATATTATTAGCTGGGTGGTGGCAGAGATTACTACCATATGGTCTGGGTAAAGGGGCACAGCTGGAGAATCTGTGTCAGCCTTTCCCAGGAGTGTCTGTGAAGTTGTATAAATACTTATCTCAAAGTGTGTGTATGGTGTGTCAGCTACTTGGCAGGGACACGAAGCACTGGTTGGACAGAGAGGTTACTTAATGTTTTAACTTGCCCAGCTAGGCTGAGATCTGGACCCTATAGCTGTGCCAGTGGGGAGACTTATTGGGGATCTGGTGAGCAAGGGAGCAACCAGCCCCATACTGACTGTGATCTCTGTGTGCACTTAAGGGAAATTGTACTTTACTGTGTGTATTAGAGATCCTTTCCTCTCTTCTATGAGATGACCTCCCTGGTATTAGTGGTGAGGATTGAGGCTCCTTAATTGCTGGACAAGAGCACGGTCATCACAAGTGGTGGCAGTGGTGGGATTGAGGCTCCTTGATTGCTGGGCCAGGGCACAGACAACACAAGTGATTTCTTGTAGGAATAGTTAAAACTAGTAAAGATTAATTCGGTATTTTTCTTTGAAATCAGACCTGTCCTACTGTATTATTTTAAGTTTCTGTGTGATCTCTGAATTCTTAGAAATCTCTGTGGTATAGTAGTTTTGTCTTGTGTTTTAATTATTTATTATTAAATATTTTTAAAACCTTCTACCTGTGGCTAGTTTATGTAGAGATAAATTATGCTTTAGAGTACATTATATATTTATAGAGTTTACTGTTTAAGCCCTTCCAATAAGCCTAGACTGAATAGTCACATTACCAATTGGATAATAATATTGCACAGTAATAATTGGACACCCTTTTAAGGGCCTTTTATTAGCTGATATTATTAGCTGGGTGGTGGCAGGGATTACTACCGTATGGTCTGGGTAAAGGGGCACAGCTGGAGAAACTGTGTCAGCCTTTCCCAGGAGTGTCTATGAAGTTTTATAAATACTTATTTCAAATTGTGTGTGTGGTGTCTCAACTACTTGGCAGGGACATGAAGCACTGGTTGGACAGAGAGAGTACTGGAGGTTTTAGCCTGCCCAGCTAGGCTGAGATCTGGATCCTATAGCTGTGCCAGTCATGAGTCTTATTGGGGACCTGGTGAGCAAGGGAGCAACCAGCCCCAGATTGACTGTGATCTCTGTGTGCACTTAAGGGAAATTGTACTTTACTGTGTTTATACGATATCCTTTCCTCTCTTCTATGAGACAACCTCCCTGGTGTTAGTGGTGAGGACTAAGGCTCCTTGATTGCTGGGCCAGGCCACAGTCGTCACAGTGTCACATGACAAAACTCACTCATTGACAACTTACACTCCAGGAATTCACACTGGAAGTTGGCCAGTGAAAAGCTTCATCAGTGATTCTTGTTCTTTAAATGGTATGTTAAAATGAGGTCTCATTTGCTTGAGTTGCTGATAGCTGAAGTGGATGCAAAAGATCCCACAGCACCTATCGAAAAGTAGAGTAGAAGTTCCCAAATGACCCTGGCAATATTTCTCTTACTAGTGTAAATACCAGTTCAGGTCTCCCCTGAAAGGAGGTGATCAGCCTATTGAGACTAACCTGGTGAACAAAGGATAAATAAAATAAATAAACCATGTTGCACATGGGAAATGTGAATATAGGAAACAGAGACTAACCTGGCACTGGAAATCTTAGGCTAAATAAGTCATTTTTCCTCCAGTATATAATAATGGTTTTGCATATCCTGTAAGCTGCAGGTAAAGTTGAGTCAGTAAAACTAGCAACACCATATGCTGCTTTACATTTAGTATTAAAACACTAAATGTCATAACCTGTTGAAGCAACTTCTTAACCTGGAACGTCTTGTGTGACATGAAAGGAATATTTCTCAGTCTGGTTTAAGGATTTCCAATACCTTTATTAATGGCCCTCCAGAAGCTACAGATGGAAAAAGTTTTTTTTACTGTTGATAGTTTGACGCTGTCCATTGGGATGGATAAACACAATTACAGAAAGTAACTTAAGAGATAACATGGATCAGACAAGATAACACTGTGAACTACAAAAAGTTTCACTTTCTAGATCTGTGTTTGATTCTTTCACTTTATACTTGCATAATTTGTGATTTATTACAAGTCAATAAAGCAAATGAGATTTGAAAAGACAGTTGATTTTTTCTAAAACATAGCTATATAAGTGAAATACAAGAAAAGCTTGTATACATCATTGAGATAGGTGTTGATACCAGAAGCAACATTATATGACAAGATATAGGTTTGTTAGATCTACTAACAGTAGGATAGAGAGCTAACATTAAATACTGGAAAAATGCTGAAATATTGAATGTATTAAAAGAAGTTCATCATCATCAGAAAAAATAAATGTAGCTTTGGTAACTAAGGATAGATGCCTTTCAGAGATGGGTATCACAAATAATGTAGGGACTATATTAGGAGTCATGTTAAGAGGAGATACATAGAGATACAGAGAGAGAGAGATAGAGAGAGACTAAAACTCTTAAAAATGTAAAATACTGACAACATAACTCTGAAGCTAGACATGGCACAAACTTTAATTCAGAGTCCAACTTATCATATTTAAAAAAATGAAACTATTAGCATGAGGGGACATATTTTGAAAATACAGTGTAGACAGCTTTGGGGAAATGAAAAGAACTTTTCTTTTACTGAAAGGGCGGTGACTGGATAGCACAGCCTTTTTAGTATGGTAATTATGTCAAAAAATGAATACTTGGTTTGGCAATAAACAAAGACTTCCACTGCACCCCAGGGATTATCTCAGTGTCACTGCTTGACAGAGGCACAGCAAAATAATGGGCATAGTATCCTACAAACTAAAGGGGTGGCGAAAGCCTCAAAACTCTGGGCTAGGCTTATAAATGCCCTTGGGCAGATGGCCTAGTATGAACCTATGAACCTATGCAAAGTAACATTTTGTCAGTGTTACAGCAAGATGAAACCAATTGATCCTAACCACATTCAGATGAATTATAAACAAATTAAGCATTTTTTACAAAGGGTCACCTCTGCACCTACATACACCAATTTGTTGGTCAAACAGAAACTAAGAAGTGAGAATTGTCAAAAACAAAAAAAAAACAACAACAAATGATCACTGGTGAAACATGCATTGAAACAAAAATAACAAAAATAGTGGCAGGTCAAAACATTGATCAGGAAGTTTAGTTTCTCTTGTGGTTCATCCTCAGATAACAATCATTGTTTCGTAGAACTAACATGCTGTAACTTCTGTATTCATAAAGTGGTGGTTCAGTGTATTAATTGTCATCACAGACCATTACTCTAACTCTGAGAAGCCATTCATTAACACGTTTACAAAAGAAAAGCTGCAGCATCAAGAAAATATCAACCTGGGATAGGAATGGGGTGTAAAGGAGCTTGAAATGGATGGAATATACACATATTTGTGAGCATATGGCGGATCAGAAATACAACATAAACAAATGAAAACAAAGCTTACTAAGGAATAGTTCAGAAGACTAAAACTAATGTTGAAAACTGTTTTGACAAATCGGACTAAAGTCCAAGATATACATCAGTTTGATCTTTCTGTTCTAATTTATAGCTTTGATGTAATTGACAGTCCTCAAAATTCATTCAGTCAGTTTGAAAAGAAAAAAAGAAAACATTTTCATGCTTATCAAATTATGTCTAAAAGACAGTGCATATATATACATTTGCTGATCTCATCAGATCCAAACATAATGAAAGTTCTAAAGCATGAAGAGAAAAAGTCTAAGATACCATCTTTGCTTAGGTTAGCAGAAGCATTTTGGAACAAAGTGAGAATGGAAATCAAACTAGATATAGACAAAACTCAGACAGCAAATGAAAATGCCAACAAATAAAGAAAGAAAGAAAAAAGAAAAATATAAAGAAAAGCACAAAAATAAAAGGAGAAAATTTAGTTAGCTAGTTAGTTAATTGTTAATCTTTATTGACAAGGAAAGTCCAACTGGGCAGAGTACGTTTTCAATGGAGGCTCATGGAGAAAAGCTCCATCCAAGTGTATGTATATCAATAAGTGGATTTCAGACCATTTCCAGAAAGACAAATACATTTCTGAGAAAAGCAAACATAGTTATAAGACAGGTATATACATCAATACGCATAAGTCTATACAGTCCTGGTAGCTCTAAATTCGGGTCTATATCAGAATATCGAAGTTTTATAACTTTGAATGTTTTAATATCGACCCGTTTTGAGCGAATGCTAAAAATAGTGAAGCTGCAGAACACTGAATTCTTTCCTAGGGAAAGAATTTGGTTGGCCAGTTCTGCGGCTTCGCTATTTTCAGTGCTGTGGTGGAAATTTACGGGTTGGGTTCAGATAAGTGTGCAATTGTGTGGTTGTTAGGATTAGGGTGCGGGTTAGGTGAGTTAGGGTTGGGGCAGGTTAAGTGAGTTAGGGTTAGGGCACGGGTTAGGTGAATTAGGGTTAGGGGCGGGGTAAGTGAGTTAGGGTTAGGGTGCGGGTTAGGTGAGTGTGCGATAGTGACGGACCTTAGGGTTAGGGTTTGGGTTAAGGTAAGTGGATAGATAGTAGTGCCTGTATAGTTTAGTGTGGGGTTAGTTGTAGGATTATAAATGTATGTGTGTGTATTGATGTTTTTTAGGTGTGCTTGTGTTGTATGTATGTGTTTCGGAATAGCAAATTTTTTCCCCAAGGAAAAAAATTGCTGTTCTGAATATTCTATATTATGTGCGGTC
The DNA here is from genome assembly GCF_019279795.1 of Protopterus annectens. Lineage (NCBI taxonomy): Eukaryota > Metazoa > Chordata > Ceratodontiformes > Protopteridae > Protopterus > Protopterus annectens. Next base: position 2,587,733 of record NC_056729.1, read on the forward strand.
GCTATTTTCATCTTTCGATAACGTGATATAAATGCTTAAATTCTTCTAGGAAGTAAATGCATTTATACTGTAAAATGGAAAACATTGTTATAAAGAAATGTAATGTTTTTACATTTCATTACAGAAAGATTTATAAAGATTTCAAGAGATATAATAAAGAGTATGGTTGAAAAATAAGTTATAAAATGAAATCTGATGTAAGATATTAGTATTTAATAGAAAGATAATTTTAATAGCATTTGAGTGAGATAGCAGGATATAGTATTAGTTATATCTAGTCTGCCTGTCTCTAACTGGTGTGTCTGAAAGGTTTATAGCTTAGGTATCTAGGGAAGGTATGAGAGGGGTAATGCAGTCAGTAGGGGTCAGTTTGGGAAAGAGAAAGATGAAAAGAAATGTTTAATAGAGGTGTGAAGAGGTGTGTATTGATTCAACTACAGAAGGAAAAAAATTAGAAATAAGTAATAAGAATTAATGTAATAATATTATGAATAATGAAGTCCTTTCAATAGAGGCATTGAACTGATAAACAAGAGCATGACCATGATTGGTTAAGGTACTGTTTGTCTTAGATTTTATAGATTGGGAGTTTGTTAGTCATTTTTGTCTTTGTGGGGATGGAATATCAGAGTTTGCAGATGTAAAAGGAGCATAGTGAGTTCCCCTGATATTTTTTGGCCTTACTAGTGCTTAGTAGAATTTTATCACCAGAATGGAAGCTTCTTGTAGGGGTGTAGAACAATAGTATATTTTTATTGCTTGGCATTTTTTTTTCCAGAAAAATGTATCAGTTTGTATTCCACAACTAGTTGAGAGTATGTTAGATAATTAAGCTCTTACTAGTTTAGCTGCTTTAAGGCTTGATAGTGGTAGGTTTGGTATGCAGTTTTCGCAGTAAATGTAGCTACTTTATTGTAACAGAAGGCTAGTTTGGGTTTCAGTGTAGAGCTTAGGTTTATAAGGATAAGTGAGGCATATAAGTGGTTTGGAAACTAATACAATAAGGCTAACATTTTTCTTGCTGGGTCTGCAAGGTACAGTTTGGTTCTATAAAGGCAGCCAAGTCTCTTTTGGGTCTATTTAACTGCTTAAAGAATATGTAGATTAAATGTAAGATTGTCATCCATTACAATTCCTTGCACTTGGGAGGAGTAGTGTTGCAGTGGTTAACATTGTCGTCCCACAGGAAGAAGTTCTCCAGTTTGATTCCTGGCTGGGGTGCCTTCTGTGTGGAGTTTGCATGTTCTCCCTCCATTCACATGGGTTTCCTCTAGCTGTTCCAGTTTTCTCCCACATTCTAAAGACATGGATCTGGAGCATTTCTCCCTAGGCCTCTGCTGAAAATAGGCTCTTTCCTAGTCAGAATTTCCTGGTCAACAAATGTTAAATAGATAAATAAATTATTTTGTAATAATACCTCAAGAAAAGTGGAAAATCCACAAATATAGTAGCAACTATAAAAGTCTTCTGGAATAACCTCATGCTGACCTAGATGTGACTCAGGAATGGTTAATGAGAGGTAAAATGAAATAAAAATCTGAAAGGCTGATAATGGTGGTCTAGAAGCAGTTGAATATCTTCTTGCTGGGTGTGGTGCACTCATGGCTGAGGGTCTGTACAATTAAATATGCAATAATGTGTTAAGACTGTTGCATTTGGGATTGTGCAAACATTACAAAGTACTGGAAACACGAACCACAAAGCATTATAGAGAATAACTAAGTTTATACAATGAGGTCACTAATTACCAGCAGTTCAAAAATGGATTCAAGAAAAATAGACGTAGTAGTCCAAGAAAAAAACTACAAAAATAACCCTTATGATTAAAATCACAATACCCAGCAATTTATAATGCCTTATATACAGAGAGATGCAAAGTCATAAAATACTGGGATATGCAAGCAGAAGTGAGGACAATGCAGAAAAAGATACACAGAAAATGTCAGTAGTAGTAGGGGAAACCATAATAATAATAATAAAATACATGTAAACAAGTAGGAACTTCAGAAGGAGACATTTTCGAGCACAATGTAGGAGAGGAGAATAGCATTTTTGGTTACCATCAAACACTGAAACAATATTAATTTCATGAACTCTAATTGTAGCATTCCTTTCATTATACTGGAAACCAAAAACATTTTGAGAGAAATTAAACTAGGGGAAATTGTTACATGCATACTGAGCACATGATGTCTGACGTATACGGAATGATAATATTATGTAACTTCCAAGATTCTCCACCAGAGAAATCTAGAACTAATCCACCAAAATGTTGGCTAGCAAATTAGTCATCGCAAAACTTTTATTTAAAAACAAAAACAGATTAAGTGCTTTTGTTCCTTTTAGTCTTAGAACTGCATCAGAATTACAATAATACCAAACCCCCTATTTCAATCACTATCACCCTTTCAAGAATATTAAACAACTCAACTTACTGATTACCTTGAAGGTGTCATAAACCTAAAAAACATTCTTTATAACTCAACAAGAAACTCTTTTTCATAAATATACATAGACTATTCAAGTTTAAATTAGGAAATAAAATAAAAATAAATATAGTAACATTTATAAAATAATTAAATTGCTCAAACTTTATTTGATTTTAAAACCAACACACTCTTGATGCTCAGCTTATCATTAATACCAGGATATTGTCCATCATTCAAAAGGAGTTGTCAATATTACTTCCTACTTTTTAAAAATGATTCCCAATTTCCATCTGTCTCATTTTTGGTCACCCTTTCTAATGTAAAACATAAAAACTGTGTAAAGTTTTTGCATCCAGTTGAAAATTTAAACAAAGCATTATTTTCATATTTTTTCTTTACAGAATGTACAAGTGCGAATAATCTATACTTAAGTGATCTCTCAGTTTTTCCTGTATTGAATGCCTCACGTGTTGGATACTGTGCTTCATAAACCACACCTCCAGTATTGCAATTATATTTTTCTTTTGTCCTTATTACTTTAGAATAACTACCAAGGGTAATATTCTTCCTATCCAATATATACCTACATTGAGCCGCACTCCACATTTGTTCATCCCATATACCTTGTTGGGATGTATATCCTCTGTCTCCCTTTCTAGATATTTTTTAAACTCCTTCCCTTTTTTGTACACAGAGGTCACTACTTAACTTATCACAAAGGACTAAACTCCCAAAAATCCCCTTCCAATTCCTACACATCATACTTCTTATCTTATTACTATTTCCATTATATGTTAATACCTTATCTGTACTATAGCCCTTACCATTTTCATCCAGTTGAAAATTTAAACAAAGCATTATTTTCATATTTTTTCTTTACAGAATGTACAAGTGCGAATAATCTATACTTAAGTGATCTCTCAGTTTTTCCTGTATTGAATGCCTCACGTGTTGGATACTGTGCTTCATAAACCACACCTCCAGTATTGCAATTATGTTTTTCTTTTGTCCTTATTACTTTAGAATAACTACCAAGGGTAATATTCTTCCTATCCAATATATACCTACATTGAGCCGCACTCCACATTTGTTCATCCCATATACCTTGTTGGGATGTATATCCTCTGTCTCCCTTTCTAGATATTTTTTAAACTCCTTCCCTTTTTTGTACACAGAGGTCACTACTTAACTTATCACAAAGGACTAAACTCCCAAAAATCCCCTTCCAATTCCTACACATCATACTTCTTATCTTATTACTATTTCCATTATATGTTAATACCTTATCTGTACTATAACCCTTACCATTTTTTCAGCTTTATTCGCTTTCTTTGTGAAGCTTGTTATTTCTTAAGATTGGATCACATTTCACCTGCCTTCCATTCTTTACTTCCATTTTGACACTATTTACTAAATTACTAAGATAATTATGTTCTAAGAACATCTGTTTCAATTTTTCAACTTCCATCCCATATTTTTGTTCATTCGAAATCATGTGAATTAATCTAAAAAATTGCTCATTAACCAAATGTATTTTCTGCCAACCCAGATGGGCAATAAAAAAATGCAAGTAATATTAGAAAATTATGGTTTTCTATGTTTGTTTCAAAAGCCCATATCTTATTGTTCTTTCGTAACATAAAATCCAAGTAATTAACTTCCTTAAAACCATAACTTGTACATTTTAAATGCTCTGCCAATTGGCTCATAAACTTGAAAAAAACAAAAATTCTTCAAATGTTCCAACATCTCCATTCCATAGTATAAGTCCATTGTCTAAAAATCTGAAGTAAGAACCAAAATATTTATAATAATAACTAGTTAAGATATATTAGGTTTCCCAATACCACAGATAATATTAGCAAAAAGTAGGGCAACCACTACCCCACAACGACTCCTCTATTTTGTTTGTAATAATTTCCTTCAAAAACACAAACGTATTCTTTAATATAATTTCCATGAATTCAACTAATAAATTAATTTTCCTCTGTTGAAGTGATGCATCCATTAACAATGCTTCTTAAAACCAATCTATTCCTAAATCAAGAAGAATTACTGAAAATATATTTTTCACATCAATGGTGATGAAAATTATGTCACCCTTATATTGTATCTTTGATAATTCATATAAATAATGCCAGTAGTCTTTAATATATGTTTTTGTGCTCAAAACAAAACAAAAAAAAAAAACTCTTTACAAATTTATCCACAGACTTAGCTAATGGTTCAGTCTTAGGTCCACCTGAGTCCACAATAGGCCATAACATATTAACACCTATGTAGTGTGGAATGTTACACCTCTGCCAGTCTACACTCATTTTACATTCTAAAATATTTTCTAACAAATTAACTTAAAAAGCATAAGCTAAACAAATGTAAATATTTTGTGAAGAATAAAGGAAAATAAAATTGTACAAATAGCAATGTATCAGTAAGAAGCATTATTTACATTAACAGCACAATAATAGTCTCTCCACAAATACAATAATGTATTATAATCCACACAACTCCAAAATTGTATTTTTGCTGAAGTTTCACAAATAACTTATATCTAGGAAACTGTACAACCTAGGCATATATTGTTAGAACTATTTATTAACCACATATAACATTTTACATGGCAACAAGAAATTCCTCAAGAGTATGCATTTACTGAGATATTTACAGAAATATAAAAATGTGTTTAATTTTGTAAAAGCAATATAAATAACACTGAATTTTTTGTGAGATGTACAACTTACAGTCCAAATACCAAGCAATGTTTTCTTTAACTTCATCTAAGGTTTCAACAGATGTCATGCAATAGTCTGCAAGTCACTTAGTTTTTGAAGTATTAAATACATATGGAAATATTGTTTATTTTCATAATAGCAAATAAACAACTATAAATACTGGAAAGGCTCACTTAGATTCTGCTAGAGTTTGCTGTGAGGGAAAGGTTAGTTTGCTTTTTATTTGTTGTGTTTTGTATTACTTTATTACATTTTTCTATTTTGTATACTGTGATTTATTTTCTTTACACTGTGTTTTACTTGTATTCTGCTTTTAACTGCATACTAAAACTTGAAAAAAGACCACAACTCTATCTCTTGTGTGTCAGACAGAAATTAGAAGAGGTCAGTTAAGGACTCACACATAAGATACACAAGTCAGCTAAGGTTAATCATCTGTGAACTGAGGAGGGTAGAGCTAGGAACTAAACCTTCTATTTAAGAGGTAAAATAAAACATTTCAGAGCAAGAGCTTTACTGGAAAGGCTCACTCAGATTCTGCTACAGTTTGCTGTGAGGCAAAGGTTAGTTTGCTTTTAATTTGTTGTGTTCTGTATTACTTTATTACCTTTTTCTGTTTTGTATAATGTTATTTGTTTTCTTTACACAGTGTTTTACTTGTATTCTGCTTTTAACATACTAAAACTTGAAAAGAGACCGCAGTTTTGTCTCTTGTGAGTCATTCAGAATTTTTTCCCACCCTCCCACATAGTTACTGTTGTGTTCTTAAACACCACTGTCTTTCTACTTGCCTGCCCCTTATGTTAATTTGACCATATATCTCATTTCATCTCTGCTTTTACTGGCTTGTGTGAGTAAACACAAAATTATCATTTTGTGAAATCACTCCCCTTCAACTATTTAAATTTATTGGCCATCCTACAGTATTCCATAGTACCAGAATACAAAAGTGACCACCCCCTTTCAATCTATCTTGCTGTTTTAAAAATAGTGGCTCTCCACTAAAACTTAACTTTTAGACAGGTAAAACTTAAGTTTCCTACTTTCACATCTAACCCCTCTAGTGCACACTGCAGTGTTTAGGACAAACCATTTTTTTCATCTTACATTTAAGCATCTATTGCAAGACCACCAGTTACTGTAGAGTCCACATTCTGCCTCTCAGTAGTCATCTTGGGATTAGTGCTTCTGTTTTCTCCTAGTGAGAGAAGGAGTGCAGTTACATTATTTCATGGAGACTGCTGATCACCAGAACGTTAATAACTCCTTTATAGGTGACAGCTTAGAATCTGTGTTTATATTCTAATCCTGGTGAGAGTAGGAGTAGAGTGTATTGATTCCTGACTCTTTCAGGTTGGAGAGTGAGTGTCTGTGCTTAACATACATGATTGGACTGGTTGCTATTTGAGGCATCTACCAGAAAATGGCTACAAGCCTGCAGACCCTTGCATCATCTGGGACAAGACTGTGAATCACCAAACAGGCCATGGCCTGCTTCTCTTCTTGGGATTGGTGCTATAACTAGCTAGTTTTGGTGAGAACTAGCTAATTTTTAGTTTTCAGCACTCAAAACTGTTTCTTTGTGCTCAGCACTTACTCAGAACTCATTGTGAGCACTAAATAAACTACAAATTGCTACAGCACTCAACTTTCCTCACTTGTCAAGAGGAAAACAGCTCTTAGCACTTAAATTAATAAGCACCTATCCAGGCATGTCCATGGGTCAGCTCCCAGTGTTTTCTCCTGTCCACCTGATGAATCTGGGCATCTTAGGGCAATGTAGCAATCGCTTCATGTACACTGACAACCCTCTCCTCCTACCACCCAACACTACAACCTGTGAGAGATGCACTTATATAGCCAAACTGGAAGCCAGGCTCTCTCCAGCCAAGCCTGACTAGACAGTCAAGAGGAGAAGGTTAACACCTGCACCATACCACACTCAACACATAGTCCTTCAAAATCCACACTACCAAAACCCACACATAGAAACACAAAGTACACACCCACATTCACAGAGGGTCTCAATAAAAATCTGCCCAAGCAACACAGACCTCCCAAGCTGAAATTCAGATAACCACCATCGCCAACACTACCCAAATGACACATAGCCCACAAAATCAGTATGCCACTAAACCTTAGCCCATAAGGCAAAACAACTTACCCAACACACTAGTCACAGTTGACTCTATAGTCAGGCACACTGATGTCCCACTCACCAGGCTAAACAAGGAGAAAGTTACTGTCAGTTGCCTGTCAGGTGGCAGGATCCACCACATAATGCATGCACTCAGGTCACTGCACAACAAGAACAAATATGACTATGTCATTGTTCATGCTGGTGTGAATCACCTAAGACCCTGGACTACATGAAAAGAGACATAGAAAAGGTCTTGGATCTTGTAGCCCAGGCAGGTATGACCCTAGCCCTGAGAAGCATCCTGCCATCACCCAGAATGATACCACAGTACAATGACAAAATGATTGACTTCAATAATTGGCTAAGCTTCTGGTGTCATTCTAAGGGGATCCAGTATCTGGCTGCCTGGGATGACATAGTCGACAGACCATGATGCTTTGCCAGAGATGGCCTTCACCTGTCACTTCTGGGATTCCAGATACTGGCTAAGGCTCTTGCCACCCCTATAGTGCCTTTTTTAGGCAAGGTTCAAATGCTAAATTCACCACAGTAACAGGTACAAGCAAGCAAACTCTGAGGGTAATGCTACTCAATGCTACAAGTCTAAACCTCAAAATGCACTCACTCAAGGCACTCCTTAAAATGGAGAACATCGACATCTGTGGAGTGACAGAGACCTGGTTCAAGGCTCCAGAGAGCACCCCTGCATTACTAGGCTATAATTCATACCACACCTTCGGCCACCTAACCTGGACCGAAACACTAAAGACAGAGGTGTGTCTATATTCATTAAGGATATCCACACCTCCAGGCTAGTTGCTCAACATAATGCATCCAAAGTTATCCAAGTGCAACTAACACTGGGCAAGACTGCAATTAAGGTTGTAGCTTGTTACAGTTCCCTCACCATGCCCCAGGATTCCCACTCTTCATTTCTTAAGATACTGGAAAATAGTAAGGTACAACCCAATACCTTAATTATGGATGATTTCAACTACCCCTCCATCAACTGGGAAAACTACTCATGTACCAACTCATTTGCTCAACGTTTTCTGAAATTCATAAATTCCAATGCCTTGGATCAGCTTGTCCACACCCCCAACAGGGGCAGCAATATCCTGGACCTGGTCATTACCAATATGGGTAACTGGTGTTCCACGACAAAGGTCAACTCCTCACTGGTCAGATCCAACCACAAGCTAATCAGCCTAGACATTCATATCCCACCCCCACCACCATTAAGGAAACCAACTTCAACAACTACTCCAAAGCCAACTTCATGCTTCTTAAGACAGAAGTGGCAAACTTCACGACACCCATGCAGACGGAAAATAGAGGTATGACTGCTGAATCTTACACAGATGCACTGTATAAGCACATACATGAATGGATATTTGTTGTGTTTTGTATTACTTTATTACATTTTTCTATTTTGTATACTGTGATTTATTTTCTTTACACTGTGTTTTACTTGTATTCTGCTTTTAACTGCATACTAAAACTTAAAAAAAGACCACAACACTCTCTCTTGTGTGTCAGACAGAAATTAGAAGAGGTCAGATAAGGACTCACACATAAGTTACACAAGTCAGCTAAGGTTACTCATCTGTGAACTGAGGAGGTTGGAGCTAGGAACTAAACCTTCTATTTAAGAGGTAAAATAAAACATTTCAGAGCAAGAGCTTTACTGGAAAGGCTCACTCAGATTCTGCTACAGTTTGCTGTGAGGGAAAGGTTAGTTTGCTTTTAATTTGTTGCATTTTGTATTACTTTATTACCTTTTTCTGTTTTGTATAATGTTATTTGTTTTCTTTACACAGTGTTTTACTTGTATTCTGCTTTAAACATACTAAAACTTGAAAAGAGACCACAGCTCTGTCTCTTGTGAGTCAGACAGAATTTTTTCCTACCCTCCCACATAGTTACTGTTGTGTTCTTAAACACCACTGTCTTTCTACATGCCTGCCCCTTATTTTAATTTGACCATATATCTCATTTCGTCTCTGCTTTTACTGGCTTGTGTGAGTAAACACAAAATTATCATTTTGTGAAATCACTCCCCTTCAACTATTTAAATTTATTGGCCATCCTACAGTATTCCATAGTACCAGAATACAAAAGCGACCACCCCCTTTCAATCTATCTTGCTGTTTTAAAAATAGTGGCTCTCCACTAAAACTTAACGTTTAGACAGGTAAAACTTAAGTTTCCTGCTTTCACATCTAACTCCTCTAGTGCACACTGCAGTGTTTAGCACAAGCCATTTTTTTATCTTACATTTAAGCATCTATTGCAAGACCACCAGTTACTGTAGAGTCCACATTCTGCCTCTCAGTAGTCATCTTGGGATTAGTGCTTCTGTTTTCTCCTAGTGAGAGAAGGAGTGCAGTTACATTATTTCATGGAGACTGCTGATCACCAGAATGCTTAATAACTCCTTTATAGGTGACAGCTTAGAATCTGTGTTTATATTCTAATGCTGGTGAGAGTAGGAGTAGAGTGTATTGATTCCTGACTCTTTCTGGTTGGAGAGTGAGTGTCTGTGCTTAACATACCTGATTGGACTGGTTGCTATTCGAGGCATCTAGCAGAAAATGGCTACAAGCCTGCAGACCCTTGCATCATCTGGGACAAGACTGTGAATCACCAAACAGGCCATGGCCTGCTTCTCTTCTTGGGATTGGTGCTATAACTAGCTAGTTTTAGTGAGAACTAGCTAATTTTTAGTTTTCAGCACTCAAAACTGTTTCCTTGTGCTCAGCACTTACTCAGAACTCATTGTGAGCACTAAATAAAGTATAAATTACTACAGCACTCGACTTTGCTCACTTGTCCAGATGAAAACAGTTCTTAGTACTTAAATTAATAAGCACCTATCCAGGCATGTCCATGGGTCAGCTCCCAGTGTTTTCTCCTGTCCACCTGATGAATCTGGGCATCTTAGGGCAATGTAGCAATCGCCTCATGTACACTGACAACCCTCTCCTCCTACCACCCAACACTACAACCTGTGAGAGATGCACTTATATAGCCAAACTGGAAGCCAGGCTCTCTCCAGCCAAGCCTGACTAGACAGTCAAGAGGAGAAGGTTAACACCTGCACCATACCACACTCAACACATAGTCCTTCAAAACCCACACTACCAAAACCCACACATAGAAAAAAAAAGCACACACCCACATTCACAGAGGGTCTCAATAAAAATCTGCCCAAGCAACACAGACCTCCCAAGCTGAAATTCAGACAACCACCATCTGCCAACACTACCCAAATGACACATAGCCCACAAAATCAGTATGCCACTCAACCTTAGCCCATAAGGCAAAACAACGTACCCAACACACTAGTCATAGTTGACTCTATAGTCAGGCACACTGATGTCCCACTCACCAGGCTAAACAAGGAGAAAGTTACTGTCAGTTGCCTGTCAGGTGGCAGGATCCACCACATAATGCATGCACTCAGTTCACTGCACAACAAGAACAAATATGACTATGTCATTGTCCATGCTGGTGTGAATCACCTGAGACTTACTATCCTGGACTACATGAAAAGAGACATAGAAAAGGTCTTGGATCTTGTAGCCCAGGCAGGTATGACCCTAGCCCTGAGAAGCATCCTGCCATCACCCAGAATGATACCACAGTACAACGACAAAATGATTGACTTCAATAATTGGCTAAGCTTCTGGTGTCATTCTAAGGGGATCCAGTATCTGTCTGCCTGGGATGACATAGTCGACAGACCATGATGTTTAGCCAGAGATGGCCTTCACCTGTCACTTCTGGGATTCCAGATACTGGCTAAGGCTCTTGCCACCCCTATAGTGCCTTTTTTAGGCAAGGTTCAAATGCTAAATTCACCACTGTAACAGGTACAAGCAAGCAAACTCTGAGGGTAATGCTACTCAATGCTACAAGTCTAAACATCAAAATGCACTCACTCAAGGCACTCCTTAAAATGGAGAACATCGACATCTGTGGAGTGACAGAGACCTGGTTCAAGGCTCCAGAGAGCACCCCTGCATTACTAGGTTATCATTCATACCACACCTTTCGGCCACCTAACCTGGACCGAAACACTAAAGACAGAGGTGTGTCTATATTCATTAAGGATATCCACACCTCCAGGCTAGTTGCTCAACATAATGCATCCAAAGTTTTTCAAGTGCAACTAACACTGGGCAAGACTGCAATTAAGGTTGTAGCTTGTTACAGTTCCCTCACCATGCCCCAGGATTCCCACTCTTCATTTCTTAAGATACTGGAAAATATTAAGGTACAACCCAATACCTTAATTATGGATGATTTCAACTACCCCTCCATCAACTGGGAAAACTACTCATGTACCAACTCATTCACTCAACATTTTCTGAAATTCATAAATTCCAATGCCTTGGATCAGCTTGTCCACACCCCCAACAGGGGCAGATATATCCTGGACCTGGTCATTACCAATATGGGTAACTGGTGTTCCACACCAAAGGTCAACTCCTCACTGGTCAGATCCAACCACAAGCTAATCACCCTAGACATTCATATCCCACCCCCACCACCATTAAGGAAACCACCTTCAACAACTACTCCAAAGCCAACTTCATGTTTCTTAAGAAAGAAGTGGCAAACTTCACGACACCCATGCAGATGGAAAATAGTGATATGACTGCTGAATCTTACACAGATGCACTGTATAAGCACATACATGAATGGATGGATCGTGCCATCCCCATCAGAAACAAGATGCTAGCCTCCAAAAAAAGGAAGCCAATCTGGTGGTCCCCTGCAATAAACAAACTCTACAACAGAAGGAAGAAGCTGTTGCAAAAAAGAGAAAAATCCCAAGATTGGAGGAACTCCCTGATCAACCTCAGCAAGAAGCTGAGATCCCTCATAAAATCCTCCAAAGCAAGTTTTGAAAATAAAATCATCACTGATTCCAAAGACAACCACAATGCATGCTACAGCTATGTCAAAAATCTCAATGGCAACAGTCAGATCTGCTCTGAGCTACAGCACAAAGGCACTAAATATACAGAACTAACCGATATTGCCAACATCCTGGCAAATAGGTTCAGTGCTAACTTTACCCCCCTCTCACCCTCCAAAGAGCCCATCTTAATACCAGAAGAATGCAAAGCCCCTGTAATGACGGATGAACAAGTAAAGACTGCACTCTCCAAAGCCAAGAACTCAACATCCATGGGACCAAACACCATCCCAGGCTGCGTACTGCATGGACTACAGAACAAACTGACACCCCACCTAAGTACCATGTTCAAGTATAGCCTCACCTCAAGCTATGTACCCATTGAATGGCACATAGCAACAATTATCCCACTCCACAAAGGGGGTGCCACCACGGACCCAGGAAACTACCATCCCATTAGTCTGATGAGCCTGGTCTGCAAAGCCATGGAACATATCATCATGGAGCTTATAACCTAAGACATAGGTAACCTCCAAACCCTGGACCCCACTCAGTTTGGGTTTGTAAAAGGTAGATCATGTCTACTCAACCTGACTGACTTCTTTTAAGCAGTCACTAGAGCCATAGACGAGGGCAAGGCAGTGCACACAGCCTATCTTAACATCACCAAGGCTTTTAATACCATCCCCCATTCTGGAATTATAGATAAACTCACTAAACTGGGCATGAATCCCTATGTCACAAGATGGGTGGCCAACTGGCACACTGACAGAACCCAAACAGTAAAAGTAGCTGACTCCAAGTCCGACTTTAGACCAGTGACGAGAAAGACCAGTGACGAGTGGAGAACCACAGAGTTCGGTTCTGGGTCCTCCCTGTTCGGCATCTACTTCTCTGAAGTGCAGACCAACACAGAAGGTCTTTGGCTAACAAAGTTCACAGAGGACTGCAAACTGGGATCCATAATAGAATAACCTAATGATGTAGACATTCTACAAAAGGGCCTCACAGAGACAGATGCTTGGTGTCAAAGTCATGGCCTCAAGCTCAATGCCAAGAAGTGCATTGTCATCCCCTTTGGGAAAAACTCGGTACCCATGAACTACCACATAGGCAGTAGCTCACTAAACACTGAAAGTGTGATGAGACCTTGGGACACAGGTGGACAGTAGTCTCTCCTTTGATAACCACATCCCCACAGTAGTCAGGAAATCCTTCTATGTGGCACATCTCATCACTAAAGGATTCTCCTCTAGAAGAAAGGAGGTCATTGTTCCTCTCTACTCATCCCTCATCAGACCCATTATAGAGTACAATGCCCCATTTGGCATATATCTCACAAGGCACCTACAACAATTGGAAAGACCACAGAAATACCTCACTAAGAGGATTACTGCCCTCAAACAGATGCCATACGCAGAGTGCCTCAAAAACCTCCAGCTCTACTCCATCGCATATTGCCTAGTCAGAGGCAATCTCTGCCTAACATACAAAGCTATGTCAAACCCAGGGCTGTTGGAAATGCTACACTTAAAGAAATCCCAATCTCTCTGAACCACATGCTCCAGGGACCTAAACCTTGTCACCACAATAAACAGAACATGCTGGAGGGATAGATTCCTATCCCAGAGACTTCCCATACTCTGGAACAAACTACCCATTCATTTCAAGCAAAGCTCCTCTTTAAGAAAAATCTTGATGACTGGATGGAAAATAGAAAATTCACTCTGGGGATCTTTTCTGTGGCACTGTTTGACAGGGTCTAGGCTTATATAGGCCCCAAGGCCAATAGCCTAGTACCTACCTATGAACCTATGAACCTATATAGAGTATATAAACATACAGTATCAATGAATGTTCATGTCTCCCACCACAGTCCCTCAGTAACATGGAGATATCTCTAGTTATGAAAATATGAACACTAATATGAAAAATGACTAGTAAGTGGCAAACAGTGATTAAATTCTGTACCACAAGGCATCCTAGATTCATGATCTTAGTCTTATTTTAACAAATCATTCCACTTTCTAATACTGAATAATTAGCTGGTAAGTCACATACTTAAGGAAGCCAGATCCAAAAAGATCTGAATGCCATAAGGAGCTATGGGTATAAACTAGAAGTATACAAAAAGGTGCTTTAGGTTTGAATAGGTTAATGAAGAATTCAGTGATTTTTGTAGATCTTATGGATACCAAAAATTGATGAAATCAAATGTTTCTTCAACACCAAATAATTTATCACAGCAGCGGACAACCATTTTTCCATAATAACATGGTATTCCAAATTATCTATTTTTGCATAAAATATATTAACTTCATTTCTAAAACTTAATTAAAATAAGTGTTGTTATTCAAGTACTAATACATTTTTCTACTATAATAAATAGCATTCATTATTACAGCAAACCCACCCCCACCTGGCTTTATTATTCTAATTGTCCTATCATGTGCCATATTATCCAATACTTTCTTTTGTTATCTTGTCAAATTGTAATATTTATTCTATTGTCCATTCTTCCTGTAATAATACATATCCCTCAACTCTCTTTCATACATCTTTTCAAATGCTAATACCACTGGCAATGAGGTAGGCTGTAAGTACTTGATCTCCTTATCACTTCCACCTCACTATTTTCATTCTCATATAATAATTTAGGGTCCCAGTTATTTCATCCAAAGATAAACATCATAGAACAGCATTTTGAACGTCATTTATTCAAACATGCCATTTGTCCAACCGTTCTGATTGAAATCGCATTACGGTGGGGATCAGGAAATCTGCCCTTTCCCCACTATAGTGCAATCTCATAGATGGTATATATAATTAGTGAGGGATATGGGGGGCATAGCCCACCACATGAGGGAGGTTCTTGGACCAGCACTTCTGATTAAATGCTATTCAATGGTGTGTATCTTCAATATTACAATATAGACCCAATAATTTCAGATTCAATTTCCTTGAAAATATTTTAACTCTAAAACTACATCTACCAAGTTAATTATTTATTTATTTATTTTATTTTACATTTGTTTAATGTGAAAACATCTCACTGGACAGAGCTGCCTGTTTTCAGAGAAGACCCGGGGAGAAAAGCTCTATACAGTAATACAAAACAGTAATAAAATATACAGTAAGTAGAGATAACATTTACAATACCACACAATAATAATGCACAGAGGAATACAGATAATATATGATTAGCCAATGGTACAAAGGTAAATCCTTTAAAAAAAATCAAAATGGGTATTAATCAACTGAACACTACTACAATTGTAAACTTTAAAACCAACATGCTTTTGAACAATTGTCTTGATATCAACCATTTCTAAACCACATACATTTCCCTTCTCCTCTCCCTCCACCTCCCCCTCCACTTCCTTCTCCCCCTCTGGTAGTAATTCCCCTTCTCAAATTTTGTTTTTCCCCTTCCTTTCCCTGTTCTATAAGTGAGGGTATCTGCATGGAAATGGTGGAAACTCCTGTGCTACTGGTGGAAAAAGACTCTTACTATTATCCTGGTATTTTTTGATATTGTCACTATCCATAACATGCTCACCCCTTCGCTCATGATTTTGCTTACTCACTTCTTTACCCTCTACTTTCCTTTTATCAGATTCCCCCAACTCGTCTATTCTGGGGCAAGCAGAATGCCATCTTATTGTCATAAATCATGTTATCAACTTTTTCCCTTTTCTTTTTGCTATCTGATTACAGTGCATAGCTACCTTTTTAAAGCTGTGTTGATATTACTTTTCATATGACTCCAACAACAATTTAATATTTCATTCTCTACATACTCAATTTCATTCAGCATTTTTTCAACTTTCGTTGTTTTTTTTAAATAAAAGTCTCAAAGGTTGTAACACAGTCTTTTCAAATATCTTAAGCAGTTCATGATGAAGCACAGTCCCTGTTTCTATTTCATTAAGGCTATTTCCATGACCTCAGCCCTTTAGGAACTCTTCTGACTACAATACATTCTTCAAAAATATATATTATCCAGTTGCAAGCCTCAGTATTGTAATAATAACTTTTCAAATTTCTTAATTATGTGATTTACACACAGCCTCACCTCATTAGGCTATGGTGCATTGGTTTTAAAATCAGCTATAATTTGAATATTTTTATAACTGTTAATATTTCTGTTTTTTTTATTTTTATTTCCTAATTTACACTTGAATAGTATATGGTGGGAATTCAATAAAGCCTACATGTTTTTCCGTGAATATTTTTAGATTCAGTAACCACTGCTGAGTGGTGTGCACGCATGCACAAGCATGGAAAATTCCGAGGCATGCAAATTGTCATAATCAGGTGAATGTCATGCAAATGAGGCAGGTTGAGTGATCCAACAAGCAGAAAGGCTTCTGTTCAGACTCCCTGTCAGTATCCATTGTGAACATTAAAAAATCCCACATACAGGAGTGTAGACAGAAAAAAGGGGCTGTAAAACTGCAGAAATGTGGGCATATATCCCCTTAAAATTTTATATTACATACACATATGATCAAAACTATTATTGTGGATGTCAGAAAGAGGAAAGGAATTAGTTAAATTAATAACTCTTTTTAATAACCTAAGCATGTTTGCACTACATGCCACAGTGCATAAAACATGTTTAATTGAAAAAAAAATAGAAGAAAAGGATTTTATAATATTTGACAGAAATGTATTATAGGACCTTGCATCGGGCCCATACGGTGGTACATTGCTGCTGTTGCTAAGGTCATAGGGCTATGAAGCTTGTACTTCCCAGGCTGTCAGCATGGATATGTATGCAAATGAGGTGGATCATGTCTGCATATCCCCTTCATGTAGGCTCTGAGATCATGTTGGTGTTTACATAGGATGTGACTGATATTGGTGGGTATGTTCTGTCACTTCTGGGCTGTTTTAAGCTCAGGTGTGCATGTTTGTGTGGTGACCCACATCACACACTAAAATAGGGCCATTAAATGATGTTAATTATATTGTAGGCAGGTGAAATTCATCATAGTCAAGCAATCACACATTCTGGACCTATAGCAATCCTGTATAAAGTATGCATACACCCTGCATTCTGATTTTCCCCCGATACTCTGGACCATTGGAGTACAGACTTGGGAATTTTAACTAAGATAATGCTAGGGGCTGCTGCAGGTCTGCTACATCTGTAAATGCTAGATGCTGAAGTTCATGCTGCTGGCGCTGCTGACTTTATGACAAGACAGAGAAGAAGCGTGTTCAGGCCAATGGTAACCTTCCAGGAGCTACATGAACTGGAGATTGTAGAGCACAACAGGGTGGACAGGGACATACTACTAGAACTCACTGAGCTCTGCTGCCCTCAACTCAGATACAGAGCCAACAGAGGGAAACCCATCCCAATGGAAACAAAGGCATGTGTAGCCCTTAGGATACTACAGGTACTTTCCAAAGACCAACTGGGGACATGATGATGGTGTCACAGGCATCTGTATCCAGGATACTCCACCATTTCCTGGAAGCTATGCTACCACATGGCAGTGAGCACATATATTTTCCCCTCTCCCCTGAGGTGAGGGCCAGCAATATTCAACAGTTCTACCATGTAGCACACTACCTGAAGTTATCTACCATAGACTGCACTCATGTACACATCAAGGCACCATCTGGTGAGCATGGTAGAGTTTACAGTAACCGTAATGGGTACCACTCCATTAACTGCCAGGTCATGTACAATGCCCAGGGGATTATCCTGAATGTGTTGTGCTGGCAGCCCTGGCAGTTATCATGACTTCCATATTTGGTGCACATCACAACTGTACCAGAAGTTTGCTAGGGGGGACATCCCACATGGCCATTTACTGGAGAATGCTGGCTATGCCCAGGAACTGTGGATGATTACACCTATCAGAAGTGCACCCACACTCATGGAAGAATGCCATAATGAGGCACCCACGCAAACTAGGAACAACATAGAACATGTGTTTGGGCTACTGAAGTCATGGTTCCAATGCCTAGATATATCTAGTGGAGCCCTGCAGCACTCTCCAGCCACATGTGCACATATATTCACAGTATGTGCTATGCTACACAATCTGATTTATTTATTTATTTATTTATTGACATTTGTTAACCGGGTTTGTTCAACTGGGCTTGTGGCCCACTTTCAGTGGAGACCCGAGGAGAAAAGCTCCAGTAGTACATTTTAAACAAGTATAATTTTAAACAATATTGATATAATAGCAGTTATAGCAAAAAGACTCACATATGTTGGATTACATGCATAAAGTTAAAGTTGCATTAAAAAGAAGCTAAGTAACAATTTTACATTGATATAGTTCAATAGGTCAACAATAACATTTTTTTGTTTGTATAAAATTATGCAAATGCATAGTAGACACATTGGAGAGAGAGGTGTAATGAGGTACTAAGTATGGTCCTTTTGAGGATACATAAAGGGAAGGAGGACGAGGTAGGATCATGGCAAGGGCAGATTCTGGAAATGAGAAAATAAGCTTTTAGTTCATTTTTAAAGTGTGAGGTGTGGGAGATTGAGCGTAAGTCAAGGGGAAGTTTGTTCCAAGCATGGGCAAGGGAGTGTTTGTAGAGTAGTTTGCCTACTGACCTTTTTGGGTGGTAGATAACAAGTAATTGATGGTTAGAAGTATGGAGGGTCCGGGATGGGATGTAGATGGAGACTAAGGAAGATAGAGATGGACAGAAGGAGGGTTTATAAAGAATAGAATGTAGCATATGAAATTGATAAGATAGCAGAAATTGGGGAAGTTCAAGCCATTGAAGAGACTTTAAAGAAATGCAGTGGTGTGAGTTGTATGGGGAGTTAGTAATGAATCTGGCTATTTTATTGTAAGTCTGTTGCAGTTTGTTTAGAGTGGAGGCCTGGATATTGGTAAGAACTGGGGCGGTGTATAAGAGGGGTGGGGGAGTGCCTGGCCCAGGGTAAGTCTAGATTCAGGGGTTAGTAATTTTTTGTTTTGGTGTAGCAGACCTAGTTTTTCGTTTGTTTTTTTTTTTATACATTGGAGTATGTGTAGGTTGAACTTTAGTTCATCATCGATAATGACCCCTAGGAGTTTTGCGTGGGTATCAGGTTGGATAGTTGTATTGTTAGAAGATGTAATAAAAAAGGAGGTTTTGTGATGAGAAAGAGAATGGGGAAGGAAAAGTAGGAGTTTGGTCTTTTTGGAATTTAGGATCAATAGGTTGTGGGAGAGCCATTGTTCATTGGATAGTAGGGCCTGTTGGGTCAGGAAGTGTAGTTCAGGAATGTTATTTGAGATGGATATAAGTGTGGAGTCGTTGGCATACTGAATAAGGGAGGATTCTTTGCATGAGTTGTAAAGATCATTGGTGAAGATGTTAAACAAAAGGGGTCCCAAGATGGAGCCTTGTGGAACACCAGTGGAGATGGGAAGGAAAGGTGAGGAGGATAAGAGCCATTTGACAGATTTTTCCTGCCAGATAGGTAACTATTAAACCAGACAAGTGTGGAGGGGGATAGGTGGAGATTTTCTGAGTTTAGATAGTAGTAGAGGATGTGAGACAGTCTCTAAGGCTTTGGACAGATCTAGGAAGAGACAGAAAATGCATTTATTGTTGTCTAGGGCCTCTGCAATGATATGAGTGAAGGCGAGGAGGGCAGTGGTGGTGCTGTGGTGAGGGCAAAATCCATGTTGGGTAGAGGTAAGTAAGTGGTGTGTGAGGAGGTGATTGAGAAGCTGTGAATGAATACATTTTTCTAATATCTTGGAGGGGGACAGAATGGCAATGGGTCGGTAGTTTTAGGGTCAGTGGAGTTTCCACCTTTATGAAGAGGGATAGTGAAGAAAGATTTCCAAAGGGTGGGGACAGTTGATTCCAGAATAGATCGATTAATTAGTATAGATGTAGGATAGGCAATTGAGTCAGCAGCAAGTTTGAGGAATGTAGGAGATAGATTGTCAGTGAAAGGTTTTAGCTTGAGTAGTAAAGATTTGATGTAAGTAATGGGAACTCGCTCAAAAGAAAACAAAGTTGTGTTAGTGGGACTTGGAGAGGTGGGTGTCGAAGTAGAGTTTGGCTTAGAGGTTACCAGATTTTGGATGGAAGAAATAAAGTGTTTATTCAGGAGGGTAGCTGTTTCCTGAGAGGAAGAGTTAGGGTATGGGGAGGGATTATAGGGCATTCCAGGATAGAGGATGTTGTTGAGAGTTGACCAAAATTTTCGAGGATTGGATTTGTTGTTAAACTGAGTAGAGCTATAGTATAACTTTTTGTCATTTGTTGTATGTTTTTTGCAAGGTTCCTCAGTTGCCTGTATTTTTGAAGAAAATGTGGTTGTTTAGTTTTAGTCCAGGTTTTCCAAGCACAATCTCTGTTTCATAAGGGACCTAGTCTCTTTGGAGAGCCAGGGACCATGATTTGGTTTTACTCTGATCTTCCTAGAGGGAGCTAAGGAGTTTAGAGTATTCATGAAGATGCTGTTGAAAGTGCTTACAGCATCGTTTAGGGGGAGGTGTTTTAGGATGGACCAATCTATGTTGTGGAGAATGGAGTTAAATTGGGATGAATTGAAAGACGATAGTTTTCGATAATCTTTGATAAGGTGGGGTTTAGGAATATGGGAGTAGTGTCTTAAGATGTTGGTAGGGAGATGATCACTGAGAGAGTCAGGTAAGGTGGTGGAATGGTGGTATTGGTGGGGGTAATTGGTAAGGATCCAGTCTATGATGGAGCTGGAAGTGGAATTTTTATGCAAGCGAGTGGGAGAATTTATAAGTTGGTGGAAGCTATGTAGGTGGATACTGAGTTGGGGGGGGGGTCAGTTTGGACCAATCAATGTTGACATCACCAAGGATAAGTGTCTCATATGGTATGTTGTGGGAGAACCAGGATAGGATGTTTTCAAGAATGTGCAGATTGTTACCAGGAGGAAGGTAGATAGAGGCAATTGCAAGTTTTTTTGTGGGGATTCAGATGGCAGTTAAGGATGATGATTTCAGCTGGGAGGAAGTCAGGAATTGGGGAAGGGTATGGTGAGAGGTTAAGGTTGTTTGACTACGGGATGGCCACACCACCACCTTTTTTACAGGTCTATCAAATCAGAAGATATTATAACCTGGTGGGAGTATTTCACTATTTGAGATTTGTGGCTTGAGCCAGGTTTCAGATAGGGAGAGGATGTGAGGGTATTGAGAGCTATCCATGAGTGCAGCTCAGTAACTTTATTTGCTAGACTCTGAATATTCAATGAGTCAATAGTTAAGTATTTGGATGGAGATTATTGTTGTGACTGAAGTTGGTGACTGTTAGACGAGTAAGATGGGGGCAGTGTAGAGGTAGTTTTGGGGAGAGAAGAGGGGCCAGGGTCGGGATGGATATCTCCAGAACAAAGTAGGTTTTTAGTGAGGAGAGAGTGTGTAGTAGATGCTAGATGGAGTTTGTATAGTTTTGACTTAGCTTTGTGAGAAGGTTTAAAACCTAGATTATGGATAAGTTATATAGACTTGAGGTAGAGGTAGTAAAGAGATTAGGGGAGATAGCAAAATATGAAGTAGTTGGATATATGTTGTATGAGTGAGACGTTGGTGAACACAGGAGTGAGTCAGAGAGATTGGAGTGGTAAGAGGTGGAGATAGACAGAATAAGGAGTAGCGTAGAAGATATTAGAAAATAATACATGTTGGAATAAAATATGGTCAGATAGAGTAGGGAGAGACAGTAGTATAGAGGAAGTGGTGTTGCCAAGATTGACATATTAGTAAGGTGGTTGTGGCAATAGACAGGAAGTGGAATCATAGTGGCTAGTGGGACAGGAAGGGGAGGGATAGTTAGGTATAAAGGTAATTGTAATGGGGTGGGTGAGAATGGGGGTAGGGTAGGGGAGCGAAGTGAGCCCAAGTTTAGTGAGAGTGAACGGAACGGGGCTAACACCCTGGTCAAGATGAAGTCATAGAAACAATCAGAAAACAATAGTGAAAAACTAGCTTGAGAGACAAGGATATAAAGTTTCTAAAGGTATAGTCACCAGAAATAAAATAAAAGGAAATAAAATATGAGCAGAATTAAGCTTACAAAAGGACACTGGCCTCAAGCTACACAAGTAGATTTACTTGAAGCAAACCCAGTGCTGTATGGTTAAAATAAGCTACAATAGAGATGGGCTTTTGAGGGGGAGAGAGAGGTATTACTAGCAGCTAAAAGCAGGGCAAAAAATAAAAAAAAACATTAATATGTAAGAGTCTGAAGACAGTAAAATAGGGCAGGTGCACTAGGAAAGGCAGTTATGAGTGAGGCTAGAATGAATTCAGTAAAGTGTAAAGTACAAAACAGGAGAATATACACAGAAACAGTATGTGGATAGTGGGTTACCAAAGAGAAAGGACAGAAGCTGCTGGCATCTGCTTTTCATGGTGACTAGCAAAAAAAAAACACTGTAAATTCTTGTTGTGCTTATAAAGTAAAGCATTAATTAAAAGATTAGCTTATGTATCTCAATGAATGCATCTCAATAAATACTGGCTCTGTTCCTGTACCAACCCAGACTAACCTTCCTTCTTCCTTTCCTCTACCTTAATTCTTTCCTTCTTTTTTCCCTGTATCCTTGATAGCTCCCCCCTTACATAACATCTTTGTAGATATATGTTATGTATGACCATTGTAAAAAATATATATATATATTTTACCATATTTGGAAGACAATTTATTATTTACTCTATGTTTTGATATTACTAAATTTGTGTATTGCAAGTATTTACTCATTTTGCTTATGAATGTTATCTTGTTATGGCTATTTCTCTTTGCATGTGTATTGCGTGCACTAACTCACTTTGTTTATAAATTTCATCTTGTTATGGCTATTTCTGTTTAAACTTGTAATAACCATTGGAGCTTTTCTCCCCGGGCCTCCACTGAAAATGGACATATATCCAGCTGGACTAGCCTGGACAACAAATGTAAAATAAAATAAAATAAATAAAAAATATATAGTAGTTATTTACTGGGACACATACTTTAGTGGTATTATTTTAAGCTTAAAATGGTGGTTTCTATACCGATGATCCTGTGGAAACTGCTGCAACACAATCAACAAAGGGATACACAGTCCTCCACCAGTGCCTAAGTCACCACAGTCACAAGAGGACTGATAGGATGAACCCCCTGATGATGTCCCTGTAGGCAGATGTAGGCATGCTCAGTATGCCCTGGTTTTGGTTAAGTGGTAACAGTAGCACATTCACTGACATCCTAGGGGCCTAGGTACTGACACCTTACTCCTACTCACATACAATAATTAAAATTGATGCCAGGCAACTCACACAACCTGTACCTATCCATGTTTTGGCTGTGCACTACTTGCATCAGACAGAGTTAGCCCTGAACTACATTTCTGTGAACTGCTGCATTCACAAGGTAAGTCTCTAACCTACACAGTGCTTGTAAGGATTAGTATGATATGGTATTGTATGTATGGATCTGCTACATTTATGCAAGCAAATATAGTGGGCTATTTGGACAGAAGTAACATCCACATTGGACTAGAGATACCCATTCCACTATTACATGCCCTTTAATATTCACTAGGCCTCATGCATGAAATGGAGAGTGCAGCAGTCAAGAGAGATGTTAGTCACTGGGGTGACATGATAATCGGACTACTGCATCTACCAGCAGAAAATGCAGTGGTGTTTGCCCACCCCAAAACAGCAGTGTTTCTATGTAACTGCTTTAACAGTAACTCATCAATGGTATATCAGTAGTCCACGCTGTCTCAGGGCAGTAACATAGAAATTGATCATACATTGTATATCTCGCTTAATGCAGGAATAGCAACGTACATATTTATGCTATTGATTGTATGATGAATGATGCCTGTCTGTTAGGTAGCTTATGAGACTCAGTGGACTAGGGAAGTTAGCATGTCTGATGGCATTGATGGTTCTAATCTAGACGTATCCAAGTCTTTTGGATATGAGGAATTATTATGTTGTTTTTTTACAGACTGTCAGTCTGAGTGTGGTGTAACATTATTAACCTCTGTCACATATTAATTACATCAGACAGCTGAAGTATGCAGTTGAAAATTTGAGTGAAGTGCAGTACTATAGAAAAAGGGATAGATGTCATTGTCTGTAACACACAATCCTGGACTGGAGTACAGGTAGGTGTGGGCTGGAGTCAGTTTATAAATAGTGAGAATCCCACTGGGCATGCTCATACACTTAGTTAAACAGAGTGCAATTCTATTGCTTCTTCCTCAAAATTAACTGTTATATATAGATATGTCTATACATACATACATAGATACATATATGTATACATATCTGTCACTATCTCTCTCTACCAAAGATAGTATATCTATCTCTATGTATATACAGATAGATATATACCTAGGGTATATATTTATATATATATATATATATCATCTATATATATATATATATATATATATATATATATATATATATTTATATATATATATATATATATATATATATATATATATATACATACATCTCAGTCTCTCCCCATTTATCTACACACACACACACACACACACACACACACACACACACACACACACACACATATATATATATATATATATATATATATATATATATCATACAGAGACACACACATAGCTACATTTATATATACATCACTGATATATAAATGAATGTGTGTGGATGTCTGTATTGACCTACATACCCTGATAATGGTGAGTAAAGCTGCACTATGACACATCTATAATGTTGCTCAAAGGATCCAAAGTAAGAGCTCGACAGTACATAATGCACTTATCTACAGACCCCTGCACCTGCTGGATGTCACCACACATACAGCAATAGGTGAGCAAGTAGTGTAATGTATAATGTTATGTACGCATGCATGGACAAGGCACATTGTTCCTGCCCACAGGCTTGCCCGTCCAAATGGAAGCAGCCACATATGGCCAAACTGGTAACTGTAGCTACATAGCTAGGATAAATAACATTTATCTGACTACTAGGCAATTAGATGCAGATAATAGTATGAAGCAATATCACTCTGAAAGCCAAAGATGCTGTTCATCATAAGCCTAGTTTATTTAATCCACAAGTAGTTTATCTGCAGTATTGTGTAAAACAGATATCAGCTGTGGCATGTGCAATAAGTACTGTGGTCGATAGTATGTAGACTAGACAGGTAGGAGTTCTAATCTCACTCCAGGCAACTTGGTGTGGGTGAGTTTGTGTTCAGATGCATCTCCCTTCAAAACAACTGAGAATCCCTCATTGACTGCCAAACTGCAATGGTGCTGCACTTTTTGGCCCTGTAAGTTGATGCCAGCCTCCAAACTATCCACTTCTACAGAGCCTGCTAATGTCATCTAACTCAAGACTACCAGCGGTCATTGTAATGTCAGACTTAAGCTGTGGGACTTGCAATATTGCAATGTCAGACTTAAGCCGTGGTGTGTGCAATTAGTATCTATATTGTGTAAGACTAGATAGCTAAGGGTTCTAATCTCACTCCAAGCCACTTGTGTGTGTATCTCTATACAACATAAATATAATCACCTCAGTAACTTAGAAAGAGGTAGGGTTTTGCAGTACTTTGGTTGTAGAAGGTGCTGTGGGCTTCCGAATGCCTGACCACAACAAGGCCTGCTGATGTCATCAAGCACATGATGTCCAATAGAGATAGTAGTAGTAGCAGACTTGAGGTGTGGTCCATGTGTTATGTACTGTGATGTGTAGTGTGTACCATTAGAGAGGTATGTGTTCTAATCTACCTGCAGCCAGCTTGGACTGTGTGTGTGATGTCCAGTGTCTAGCAAATAATAATTGCAACTGTTGCTATCCTCAATGTAGCCAGATTTGTGTGTGTGGCTGTTAGAGCATTTTACATCAGCTTATGCAATCATAGGATCTTTGAACTTTAGTAGCCTCATGGCCCTAGATCCCTTATAATCCTAGCCAAGTTTTTACCTTTATTTACACTATCAGCAAAAATTGCCCCTGTCCACGAGGAAGACAGGCAGAAGACCTGTGGTGAAATGACAGTCACCCTGCCAATCCTACAGATGGCATCTGATGAGGCCCAGTGAGGTCATCCATTTCCAATTAGGCAGGAGTCTGTTTTAAAGGTTTGCGAAAGTCTGCAAGACAGATCTCCCCCACCAGCATGCATTACTAATGAGACATACCAGGTTCATGTCTTGCCAGTGAGTAATCTGTGTACTATGCCACCTACAGATATGCAGCATTTCCACTCAAGCAGGGTCACATACTGCCCCATATGCAAGGCAGAGATCACCTTGGTGTATTCTTTATGCCACAGGCTACAGTGACAGTGATATCAGATGATCCCCATTGGACAGATACTGAAGATGTGAAATTCCCTTATGAGGGACCATTGTGGTGTATTTAATTGCCAATAGTGTTTGGAAAGGTACACTGCAGAATGGCCATTGCATTCAAATATTAGCATGCTGAGGGAAGAGTACATGGAGGTTATGACTACATTAGGTTCAGGTGACAGCACCCTCAGGCATGACATATGATTCCCTTCTTACCACTGGGGAGACATGGTGATCTAAGGCACATGAGGTGTAAACCTATGTTTCCAGTCATGTGAGCCAAGGTCTTTCACCCCTGAGCATGTACATCAGGTGTTGCTACTTACCAGGAACATATGTGTTACCAATGGAAATTATACTGCATAAATATTTGCATAGATTTTATGGCCATTAGTATCTCAACAGGCATTTGTTCAGCAATATTCTCTTGTAGGATATTGACATAACTCACAGGTGCCATGACTGCTCACAGTTTGCAGGCACCAGCCAACATTGTCAGCCACAGACTTTCAGCTTTTGCTTGTACCATAGTTAAATGGATTCCAAGCAGTAGAGGATCCAGGACTGAGCCCTGTTGAACACTGCTGGTTATGGATCAGCTATTAGAGGTGGATGCCCCTATTTTGAGTCTGTATTCCATTGGTGAGCCACTTAGTGACCCCTATAATGATGTTACCAGTGATGCCTAATTGGGTGGTTTTGTCAATGATGCCTGAGTGAGGGATTCAGCCTCACAGCTTGGCTAAGTCCAGGTGGTTGTATGCCCTGATGTCCTCTCATCCACATACTTGGTGACTGCCTCAGATATGCCCACCAGGTTTAACAGCCATGATCTTTCTTTCAGAAATCCAAACTGTGTACAGTCAATTATTTGTAGATTATAGGTTCATAGGTTGGTACTAGGCTATCGGCCCTAGGGCCTATACAAGCCTAGTCATAACAATTCCCTGGCTATTTCTTCCCTCACTATTTACTTCCCTGGACCCCTGTCTAGCAGGGTGACTGACATGATCCCCGGGGTGAATTTCTTTTCTCCCATCCAATCGTCAAGATTCCTTTTGAAGACAGCCAAGGAGGCGCTCTGCTTGACATGTATGGGCAGTCTATTCCAGAGTCTGGGGAGTCTCTGGGTCAGGAACCTATCCCTCCAGCATGTTTTGTTTATTGTGATAATAAGGTTTAGATCCCTGGAACATATGGCTCTGAGGGATTGGGATTTTTTTTAAGTATAGCATGTCCAACAGCTCTGGGTTTGGCATGGCCTTGTATGTTAAGCAGAGATTGCCTCTGAGTAGATGATATGTGACAGAGTATAGCTGGAGTTTTTTAAGGCGGTCAGCATAGGACATCTGCTTTAGGCCTGTGATTCTTTTAATGAGGTATTTCTGCATCCTTTCCAGTTGATGCAGATGTCTTGAGAGGTGCATACCAAATGGGGTAATGTATTCTACAATGGGTCTAATGAGGGATGAGTACAGTGTGACAATGATCTCCTTTTTCTGGATGAAAAGCCCTTAGTGATGAGTTGTGCCACATAGAAGGATTTCCTGACTGTTGTGGTGATGTGGTTATTGAAGGTGAGACCACTGTCAACCTGTGTCCCTAAGTCTCTTATCACACTTTCAGTGTTTAGTGTACTGCCACCTATGTGGTAATTCACTGGTACATGTTTTTTCCCAAAGGGGATAACTATACATTTCTTGGCATTGAGCTTGAGCCCATGGCTCTGGCACCAAGCATCTGTTTCTGTAAGGCCCTTTTGTAGAGTATCCACATCATTTGGAGATTCAATAATGGCTCGGAGTTTGCAGTCATCTGCAAACTTTGTTAGCCAGAGTCCCTTAGTGTTGGCCTGTACTTCAGAGAAGTAGATGCCAAACAAGAGCAGTCTCAGGACTGAACCCTGAGGTACTCCACTTGTCACTTCTCTGCAGCTGCATTTGGAGTCAGCTACTTTTACAGTGTGGGTTCTGTCAGTAAGCCTGTTGACAACCCATCAAGTTATGTAGGGATAAATGCCCAGCTTAGTAAGTTTATCTATGATTCCAGAGAGTGGGATGGTGTCAAAGGCCTTGGCGAAGTCCAGATAAGCTGTGTGGACTGCCTTACTCTCATCCATGGCTCTGGAGACTGATTTGAAGAAGCCAGTCAGGTTCAAGAGACAAGATCGGCCCTTCATGAACCCAATCTGGGTGGGGTCCACTGTTTTAAGGTTGCCAATATCTTTGTTCATAAGTTACATGATAAAACATTCCATGGCCTTGCAGATCAGGCTCATCAGACTAATGGGGCGGTAGTTCCCAGGATCAAGGTGGATCCTCCCTTGTGGAGTGGGATAACTGTAGCTGTGCACCACTCAGTGGGCATGAAGCCTGAGGTGAGGGTATGATTAAATATGACACTTAGGTGAGGTGCCAGTTCATTTTGTAGTTCATGTAGTACCCAGCCCAGGATGTCATCTGGTCCCATGGATGCTTTATTCTTAGCTTTGGAGAGAGCGTGTTTTACCTGTGTGGCCATTATTACTGGAACTTGGCAATCCTCCGGTATTGAGATGGGCTGTTTAGGGGGTATGAAGGGGGTGAAGTTGGCACTGAATCAATCTGCCAGGATATTGGCAATATCCTTGGGATCAGTATATTTAATGCCATTCTGTTGTAGCTCAGAGCAGATCTGAGCATTGCCATTTAGATTTTTGACATAGTTATAGAATGCCTTGTGGTTGTCTTTGGAATCTTTGGCAATTTTATTTTCGTAACTAGCTTTGGAGGATTTTACGAGGGATCTCAGCTTCTTACTGAGGCTGGTAAGGGAATTTTTTGCATCATGGGATTTTCCTTTTTTGCAACAGTTTCTTCCTTTTGTTGTAAAGTTTGTTTATTGCAGGGGACCCCCAGATTGGCTTCCTTTTTTTGGAGGAGAGCATCTTGTTTCTATTTGGGATAGCATGATTCATGCATGAGTGGATGTGCTAGTACAGTGCCTTAGTGTAGGACTCAGCAGTCAAACTTTCATTTCCCGTCTGTATGGGTGTCATGAAGTTTGTCACTTTTGACTTGAGTAGAATGAAGTTGGCTGTGGAGAAGTTTTTTATGGAGGTTTCCTTACTGGGGAGTGGGGGTGGGATGTGGACGGTAAGGGTGATTAGGTTATGGTCTGACCTGACCAACAAGGGGGTGACCCTAGGTGTGGAGCATCGATTTTCCATGTTGGTAATTACTAGGTCTAGGATATTGGAGCCTCTGGTGGGACTATGGATTAGTTCATCCAGGGTATTGGAATTTATGAATTCCAAGAACAGTTGGGCAAAGGTGTTGGTACATGAGTAGTTTTCCCACTTAATGGCAGGCTAGTTGAAATCACCTAGTATTAGGGTGTTTGGTTGTATCTTAATATTTTCCAGTATGTTTAGAAAAGTGTAGTGAGAATCTTGGGGCATGGTGGGGGATCTGTAGAAAGCTACAATTTGGATTACAGTCTTACCTAGTGTTATTTGCACCTGGAGAATTTCAGATGCATTGTGTTGGGCAACTAGCCTGGTGGTGTGAATATCCTTACTGAATACGGACACTCCTCCACCTTTAGTGTTTCAATCCTGGTTTGATGGCGAAAAGTGTGGTAAGAGATGTAGCCTGGTATTGCAGGAGTTCTCTCTGGAGTCTTGAACCAGGTCTCGGTTGCTGCACAGATATCGATGTTCTCCATTTTAGGAGTGCCTCAAGAGTGTGCATTTTGAGGTTTAGACTTCTTACATATATGTTTGCTGATCAGATCCATAATGATCTGCCCCCTGGGCTGACAGATATGGCTACCCAGGCAAATAGGTCTATAGTTGTGGTAGTTGATGGAGGCACCACCTCTGTGCAAGGGGATAACACTTGCAATTGTCCAGTCAGCTGGGATGCAACCAGTTGTTACAGTATGATTGCAAGGAGTTCCCAGTGGTGTTAGTAATCCTTGTTGGATCCCATGTAGGATGCAGCCTGGGATGTTAGCATGCCCAATAGTTGCTGTGTTTCCTCCAAAGAGAAGCCGGTTACTACCTGCTCTGTAGATACAGATGATATGGGACAGGTTGTATGGATGTTATGTGGCAAATGTGGTGGGGACAGGGGAGTGATGTTGATTCAGAACTTGTGGGACAACAGGATAGCTATGAGTACAGACTCTTTATATGTGTTATCATTAAGTACGAGTTCTCCAACAATGTGGACTTTTCCTCTGAGGTAACACATGTAGCTACACTGTGCATTGTGGTTGTCCTTTGTGGGGGAGGCTAATTGTGTCACATACTGTTTTTGCACGATGTCACAACAACACTATGTGTTTGTTTTAGCTGAAGAGAGTGTGCCTCCATTTTAGGGGGGCATTCTCACTCCAACTGTTACACAGCAATGTCTACCTCTTATTGTCCAGCCTGCTAATGGCAGTCGTCCACCAGGCAGGTTTGCTGTGCTTTGAGGAGCTTGTTTCCCTGTCAGGTACAGCTGAGTCTATACAGTTGTACTGGTGCTTGCATAAAGCATTGGTGTAAAGCTCTACATACTTGCCTATCCCATCTGAGGGGGAAGGGGCAGTCAAGCTATGAAAACCATCCCATAGGAGGTAATAAATTGCTTTGTTGATGTTTATTACTGTATGTTCTGTCGGGGAGGGGGGGAGCAGGCATGAAACTTAGCTTTAATGAGACTGATCTGTGGTCCAATCTCACCAGGGAGGACCTCACAGTGGAGGGGCTGCAGTGGTCACCCATACTGGTAAACACCTGATGCAGTGCATTTGCTCCCCTTGCAGGGATTTCATGCCACTGGTCTAGGGCATTGTAGTGAAGGACATGGACTAACCTTTTGGCAAGTGAGGTTACACATGACTAACCAACACTGTTGCTGGATACTTAATGTAACCCCAAACCATGGTGTACTGATGTATCTTGCTAGACATAAGTACATTCAAATAAGCACAATGGATGTCTAGAGTCATAGAGCTGCTCCTATAGCTGGCAATTGCTTGATTGTGTGACCTTCCAGCTGTGAATAGCACCTGCATTGTCTCTGGGAAATCACACTGTTCACCAATCTCCATGTGTACCTATCCTTAATGAATACGTATACACCACCTGCATTAACTGGCACACTGTCAATTTGAGGTCTGCTCATGTGGAAGGACGTGTTATCTGGTATGGCTGTGGTGCTGTCCACAGCATTGACCTAGGTGTCTGTGACTGCACAAATGTCTGCATATTCCAAGGTGGAGACACATTCCACAGTATGGGGTGTAGAGTTGCCATTCCCAGTGTGTAGCAGCTTAACCATGATGTTATATGAAGATGTAATTTTCATTGGAAAGATTTCCCTCCAGATAATGCCTTTAAGATGCACTGTTGGATTGATAGTTGTATTGTTAGAAGATGTAATAAAAAAGGAGGTTTTGTGATGAGAAAGAGAATGGGGAAGGAAAAGTAGGAGTTTGGTCTTTTTGGAATTTAGGATCAATAGGTTGTGGGAGAGCCATTGTTCATTGGATAGTAGGGCCTGTTGGGTCAGGAAGTGTAGTTCAGGAATGTTATTTGAGATGGATATAAGTGTGGAGTCGTTGGCATACTGAATAAGGGATGATTCTTTGCATGAGTTGTAAAGATCATTGGTGAAGATGTTAAACAAAAGGGGTCCCAAGATGGAGCCTTGTGGAACACCAGTGGAGATGGGAAGGAAAGGTGAGGAGGATAAGAGCCATTTGACAGATTTTTCCCTGCCAGATAGGTAACTATTAAACCAGACAAGTGTGGAGGGGGATAGGTGGAGATTTTCTGAGTTTAGATAGTAGTAGAGGATGTGAGACAGTCTCTAAGGCTTTGGACAGATCTAGGAAGAGACAGAAAATGCATTTATTGTTGTCTAGGGCCTCTGCAATGATATGAGTGAAGGCGAGGAGGGCAGTGGTGGTGCTGTGGTGAGGGCAAAATCCATGTTGGGTAGAGGTAAGTAAGTGGTGTGTGAGGAGGTGATTGAGAAGCTGTGAATGAATACATTTTTCTAATATCTTGGAGAGGGGGGACAGAATGGCAATGGGTCGGTAGTTTTAGGGGTCAGTGGAGTTTCCACCTTTATGAAGAGGGATAGTGAAGAAAGATTTCCAAAGGGTGGGGACAGTTGATTCCAGAATAGATCGATTAATTAGTATAGATGTAGGATAGGCAATTGAGTCAGCAGCAAGTTTGAGGAATGTAGGAGATAGATTGTCAGTGAAAGGTTTTAGCTTGAGTAGTAAAGATTTGATGTAAGTAATGGGAACTCGCTCAAAAGAAAACAAAGTTGTGTTAGTGGGACTTGGAGAGGTGGGTGTCGAAGTAGAGTTTGGCTTAGAGGTTACCAGATTTTGGATGGAAGAAATAAAGTGTTTATTCAGGAGGGTAGCTGTTTCCTGAGAGGAAGAGTTAGGGTATGGGGAGGGATTATAGGGCATTCCAGGATAGAGGATGTTGTTGAGAGTTGACCAAAATTTTCGAGGATTGGATTTGTTGTTAAACTGAGTAGAGCTATAGTATAACTTTTTGTCATTTGTTGTATGTTTTGCAAGGTTCCTCAGTTGCCTGTATTTTTGAAGAAAATGTGGTTGTTTAGTTTTAGTCCAGGTTTTCCAAGCACAATCTCTGTTTCATAAGGGACCTAGTCTCTTTGGAGAGCCAGGGACCATGATTTGGTTTTACTCTGATCTTCCTAGAGGGAGCTAAGGAGTTTAGAGTATTCATGAAGATGCTGTTGAAAGTGCTTACAGCATCGTTTAGGGAGGTGTTTTAGGATGGACCAATCTATGTTGTGGAGAATGGAGTTAAATTGGGATGAATTGAAAGACGATAGTTTTCGATAATCTTTGATAAGGTGGGGTTTAGGAATATGGGAGTAGTGTCTTAAGATGTTGGTAGGGAGATGATCACTGAGAGAGTCAGGTAAGGTGGTGGAATGGTGGTATTGGTGGGGGTAATTGGTAAGGATCCAGTCTATGATGGAGCTGGAAGTGGAATTTTATGCAAGCGAGTGGGAGAATTTATAAGTTGGTGGAAGCTATGGAGGTGGATACGGGGTGGGGGGGGGGGTCAGTTTGGACCAATCAATGTTGACATCACCAAGGATAAGTGTCTCATATGGTATGTTGTGGGAGAACCAGGATAGGATGTTTTCAAGAATTTGCAGATTGTTACCAGGAGGAAGGTAGATAGAGGCAATTGCAAGCTTTTTTTGTGGGGATTCAGATGGCAGTTAAGGATGATGATTTCAGCTGGGAGGAAGTCAGGAATTGGGGAAGGGTATGGTGAGAGGTTAAGGTTGTTTGACTACGGGATGGCCACACCACCACCTTTTTTACAGGTCTATCAAATCAGAAGATATTATAACCTGGTGGGAGTATTTCACTATTTGAGATTTGTGGCTTGAGCCAGGTTTCAGATAGGGAGAGGATGTGAGGGTATTGAGAGCTATCCATGAGTGCAGCTCAGTGACTTTATTTGCTAGACTCTGAATATTCAATAAGTCAATAGTTAAGTATTTGGATGGAGATTATTGTTGTGACTGAAGTTGGTGACTGTTAGACGAGTAAGATGGGGGCAGTGTAGAGGTAGTTTTGGGGAGAGAAGAGGGGCCAGGGTCGGGATGGATATCTCCAGAACAAAGTAGGTTTTTAGTGAGGAGAGAGTGTGTAGTAGATGCTAGATGGAGTTTGTATAGTTTTGACTTAGCTTTGTGAGAAGGTTTAAAACCTAGATTATGGATAAGTTATATAGACTTGAGGTAGAGGTAGTAAAGAGATTAGGGGAGATAGCAAAATATGAAGTAGTTGGATATATGTTGTATGAGTGAGACGTTGGTGAACACAGGAGTGAGTCAGAGAGATTGGAGTGGTAAGAGGTGGAGATAGACAGAATAAGGAGTAGCGTAGAAGATATTAGAAAATAATACATGTTGGAATAAAATATGGTCAGATAGAGTAGGGAGAGACAGTAGTATAGAGGAAGTGGTGTTGCCAAGATTGACATATTAGTAAGGTGGTTGTGGCAATAGACAGGAAGTGGAATCATAGTGGCTAGTGGGACAGGAAGGGGAGGGATAGTTAGGTATAAAGGTAATTGTAATGGGGTGGGTGAGAATGGGGGTAGGGTAGGGGAGCGAAGTGAGCCCAAGTTTAGTGAGAGTGAACGGAACGGGGCTAACACCCTGGTCAAGATGAAGTCATAGAAACAATCAGAAAAAGATAGTGAAAAACTAGCTTGAGAGACAAGGATATAAAGTTTCTAAAGGTATAGTCACCAGAAATAAAATAAAAGGAAATAAAATATGAGCAGAATTAAGCTTACAAAAGGACACTGGCCTCAAGCTACACAAGTAGATTTACTTGAAGCAAACCCAGTGCTGTATGGTTAAAATAAGCTACAATAGAGATGGGCTTTTGAGGGGGAGAGAGAGGTATTACTAGCAGCTAAAAGCAGGGCAAAAAATAAAAAAAAACATTAATATGTAAGAGTCTGAAGACAGTAAAATAGGGCAGGTGCACTAGGAAAGGCAGTTATGAGTGAGGCTAGAATGAATTCAGTAAAGGGTAAAGTACAAAACAGGAGAATATACACAGAAACAGTATGTGGATAGTGGGTAACCAAAGAGAAAGGACAGAAGCTGCTGGCATCTGCTTTTCATGGTGACTAGCAAAAAAACACTGTAAATTCTTGTTGTGCTTATAAAGTAAAGCATTAATTAAAAGATTAGCTTATGTATCTCAATGAATGCATCTCAATAAATACTGGCTCTGTTCCTGTACCAACCCAGACTAACCTTCCTTCTTCCTTTCCTCTACCTTAATTCTTTCCTTCTCTTCTCCCTGTATCCTTGATAGCTCCCCCCTTACATAACATCTTTGTAGATATATGTTATGTATGACCATTGTAAAAAATATATATATATATTTTACCATATTTGGAAGACAATTTATTATTTACTCTATGTTTTGATATTATCAAATTTGTGTATTGCAAGTATTTACTCATTTTGCTTATGAATGTTATCTTGTTATGGCTATTTCTCTTTGCATGTGTATTGCGTGCACTAACTCACTTTGTTTATAAATTTCATCTTGTTATGGCTATTTCTGTTTAAACTTGTAATAACCATTGGAGCTTTTCTCCCCGGGCCTCCACTGAAAATGGACATATATCCAGCTGGACTAGCCTGGACAACAAATGTAAAATAAAATAAAATAAATAAAAAATATATAGTAGTTATTTACTGGGACACATACTTTAGTGGTATTATTTTAAGCTTAAAATGGTGGTTTCTATACCGATGATCCTGTGGAAACTGCTGCAACACAATCAACAAAGGGATACACAGTCCTCCACCAGTGCCTAAGTCACCACAGTCACAAGAGGACTGATAGGATGAACCCCCTGATGATGTCCCTGTAGGCAGATGTAGGCATGCTCAGTATGCCCTGGTTTTGGTTAAGTGGTAACAGTAGCACATTCACTGACATCCTAGGGGCCTAGGTACTGACACCTTACTCCTACTCACATACAATAATTAAAATTGATGCCAGGCAACTCACACAACCTGTACCTATCCATGTTTTGGCTGTGCACTACTTGCATCAGACAGAGTTAGCCCTGAACTACATTTCTGTGAACTGCTGCATTCACAAGGTAAGTCTCTAACCTACACAGTGCTTGTAAGGATTAGTATGATATGATATTCTATGTATGGATCTGCTACATTTATGCAAGCAAATATAGTGGGCTATTTGGACAGAAGTAACATCCACATTGGACTAGAGATACCCATTCCACTATTACATGCCCTTTAATATTCACTAGGCCTCATGCATGAAATGGAGAGTACAGCAGTCAAGAGAGATGTTAGTCACTGGGGTGACATGATAATCGGACTACTGCATCTACCAGCAGAAAATGCAGTGGTGTTTGCCCACCCCAAAACAGCAGTGTTTCTATGTAACTGCTTTAACAGTAACTCATCAATGGTATATCAGTAGTCCACACTGTCTCAGGGCAGTAACATAGAAATTGATCATACATTGTATATCTCGCTTAATGCAGGAATAGCAACGTACATATTTATGCTATTGATTGTATGATGAATGATGCCTGTCTGTTAGGTAGCTTATGAGACTCAGTGGACTAGGGAAGTTAGCATGTCTGATGGCATTGATGGTTCTAATCTAGACGTATCCAAGTCTTTTGGATATGAGGAATTATTATGTTGTTTTTTTACAGACTGTCAGTCTGAGTGTGGTGTAACATTATTAACCTCTGTCACATATTAATTACATCAGACAGCTGAAGTATGCAGT
The DNA here is from genome assembly GCF_019279795.1 of Protopterus annectens. NCBI lineage: Eukaryota > Metazoa > Chordata > Ceratodontiformes > Protopteridae > Protopterus > Protopterus annectens. The sequence goes on from NC_056729.1 coordinate 2,624,619, forward strand.
TGAAAATTTGAGTGAAGTGCGGTACGATAGAAAAAGGGATAGATGTCATTGTCTGTAACACACAATCCTGGACTGGAGTACAGGTAGGTGTGGGCTGGAGTCAGTTTATAAATAGTGAGAATCCCACTGGGCATGCTCATACACTTAGTTAAACAGAGTGCAATTCTATTGCTCCTTCCTCAAAATGAACTGTTATATATAGATATGTCTATACATGCATACATAGATACATATATGTATACATATCTGTCACTATCTCTCTCTACCAAAGATAGTATATCTATCTCTATGTATATACAGATAGATATATACCTAGGGTATATATTTATATATATATATATATATATATATATATATATATATATATATATATATATATATATATATATATATATATATATATATATATATATATATATATATACATACATCTCAGTCTCTCCCCATTTATCTACACACACACACACACACACACACACACACACACACACACACACACATATATATATATATATATATATATATATATATATATATCATACAGAGACACACACATAGCTACATTTATATATACATCACTGATATATAAATGAATGTGTGTGGATGTCTGTATTGACCTACATACCCTGATAATGGTGAGTAAAGCTGCACTATGACACATCTATAATGTTGCTCAAAGGATCCAAAGTAAGGGCTCGACAGTACATAATGCACTTATCTACAGACCCCTGCACCTGCTGGATGTCACCACACATATAGCAATAGGTGAGCAAGTGGTGTAATGTATAATGTTATGTACGCATGCATGGACAAGGCACATTGTTCCTGCCCACAGGCTTGCCCGTCCAAATGGAAGCAGCCACATATGGCCAAACTGGTAACTGTAGCTACATAGCTAGGATAAATAACATTTATCTGACTACTAGGCAATTAGATGCAGATAATAGTATGAAGCAATATCTCTCTGAAAGCCAAAGATGCTGTTCATCATAAGCCTAGTTTATTTAATCCACAAGTAGTTTATCTGCAGTATTGTGTAAAACAGATATCAGCTGTGGCATGTGCAATAAGTACTGTGGTCGATAGTATGTAGACTAGACAGGTAGGAGTTCTAATCTCACTCCAGGCAACTTTGTGTGGGTGAGTTTGTGTTCAGATGCATCTCCCCTCAAAACAACTGAGAATCCCTCATTGACTGCCAAACTGCAATGGTGCTGCACTTTTTGGCCCTGTAAGTTGATGCCAGCCTCCAAACTATCCTCTTCTACAGAGCCTGCTAATGTCATCTAACTCAAGACTACCAGTGGTCATTGTAATGTCAGACTTAAGCTGTGGGACTTGCAATATTGCAATGTCAGACTTAAGCCGTGGTGTGTGCAATTAGTATCTATAGTGTGTAAGACTAGATAGGTAAGGGTTCTAATCTCACTCCAAGCCACTTGTGTGTGTATCTCTATACAACATAAATATAATCACCTCAGTAACTTAGAAAGAGGTAGGGTTTTGCAGTACTTTGGTTGTAGAAGGTGCTGTGGGCTTCCGAATGCCTGACCACAACAAGGCCTGCTGATGTCATCAAGCACATGATGTCCAATAGAGATAGTAGTAGTAGCAGACTTGAGGTGTGGTCCATGTGTTATGTACTGTGATGTGTAGTGTGTACCATTAGAGAGGTATGTGTTCTAATCTACCTGCAGCCAGCTTGGACTGTGTGTGTGATGTCCAGTGTCTAGCAAATAATAATTGCAACTGTTGCTATCCTCAATGTAGCCAGATTTGTGTGTGTGGCTGTTAGAGCATTTTACATCAGCTTATGCAATCATAGGATCTTTGAACTTTAGTAGCCTCATGGCCCTAGATCCCTTATAATCCTAGCCAAGTTTTTACCTTTATTTACACTATCAGCAAAAATTGCCCCTGTCCACGAGGAAGACAGGCAGAAGACCTGTGGTGAAATGACAGTCACCCTGCCAATCCTACAGATGGCATCTGATGAGGCCCAGTGAGGTCATCCATTTCCAATTAGGCAGGAGTCTGTTTTAAAGGTTTGCGAAAGTCTGCAAGACAGATCTCCCCCACCAGCATGCATTACTAATGAGACATACCAGGTTCATGTCTTGCCAGTGAGTAATCTGTGTACTATGCCACCTACAGATATGCAGCATTTCCACTCAAGCAGGGTCACATACTGCCCCATATGCAAGGCAGAGATCACCTTGGTGTATTCTTTATGCCACAGGCTACAGTGACAGTGATATCAGATGATCCCCATTGGACAGATACTGAAGATGTGAAATTCCCTTATGAGGGACCATTGTGGTGTATTTAATTGCCAATAGTGTTTGGAAAGGTACACTGCAGAATGGCCATTGCATTCAAATATTAGCATGCTGAGGGAAGAGTACATGGAGGTTATGACTACATTAGGTTCAGGTGACAGCACCCTCAGGCATGACATATGATTCCCTTCTTACCACTGGGGAGACATGGTGATCTAAGGCACATGAGGTGTAAACCTATGTGGCCAGTCATGTGAGCCTAGGTCTTTCACCCCTGAGCATGTACATCAGGTGTTGCTACTTACCAGGAACATATGTGTTACCAATGGAAATTATACTGCATAAATATTTGCATAGATTTTATGGCCATTAGTATCTCAACAGGCATTTGTTCAGCAATATTCTCTTGTAGGATATTGACATAACTCACAGGTGCCATGACTGCTCACAGTTTGCAGGCACCAGCCAACATTGTCAGCCACAGACTTTCAGCTTTTGCTTGTACCATGGTTAAATGGATTCCAAGCAGTAGAGGATCCAGGACTGAGCCCTGTTGAACACTGCTGGTTATGGATCAGCTATTAGAGGTAGATTCCCCTATTTTGAGTCTGTATTCCATTGGTGAGCCACTTAGTGACCCCTATAATGATGTTACCAGTGATGCCTAATTGGGTGGTTTTGTCAATGATGCCTGAGTGAGGGATTCAGCCTCACAGCTTGGCTAAGTCCAGGTGGTTGTATGCCCTGATGTCCTCTCATCCACATACTTGGTGACTGCCTCAGACATGCCCACCAGGTTTAACAGCCATGATCTTTCTTTCAGAAATCCAAACTGTGTACAGTCAATTATTTGTAGATTATAGGTTCATAGGTTGGTACTAGGCTATCGGCCCTAGGGCCTATACAAGCCTAGTCATAACAATTCCCTGGCTATTTCTTCCCTCACTATTTACTTCCCTGGACCCCTGTCTAGCAGGGTGACTGACATGATCCCCGGGGTGAATTTCTTTTCTCCCATCCAATCGTCAAGATTCCTTTTGAAGACAGCCAAGGAGGCGCTCTGCTTGACATGTATGGGCAGTCTATTCCAGAGTCTGGGGAGTCTCTGGGTCAGGAACCTATCCCTCCAGCATGTTTTGTTTATTGTGATAATAAGGTTTAGATCCCTGGAACGTATGGCTCTGAGGGATTGGGATTTTTTTAAGTATAGCATGTCCAACAGCTCTGGGTTTGGCATGGCCTTGTATGTTAAGCAGAGATTGCCTCTGAGTAGATGATATGTGACAGAGTATAGCTGGAGTTTTTTAAGGCGGTCAGCATAGGACATCTGCTTTAGGCCTGTGATTCTTTTAATGAGGTATTTCTGCATCCTTTCCAGTTGATGCAGATGTCTTGAGAGGTGCATACCAAATGGGGTAATGTATTCTACAATGGGTCTAATGAGGGATGAGTACAGTGTGACAATGATCTCCTTTTTCTGGATGAAAAGCCCTTAGTGATGAGTTGTGCCACATAGAAGGATTTCCTGACTGTTGTGGTGATGTGGTTATTGAAGGTGAGACCACTGTCAACCTGTGTCCCTAAGTCTCTTATCACACTTTCAGTGTTTAGTGTACTGCCACCTATGTGGTAATTCACTGGTACATGTTTTTTCCCAAAGGGGATAACTATACATTTCTTGGCATTGAGCTTGAGCCCATGGCTCTGGCACCAAGCATCTGTTTCTGTAAGGCCCTTTTGTAGAGTATCCACATCATTTGGAAATTCAATAATGGCTCGGAGTTTGCAGTCATCTGCGAACTTTGTTAGCCAGAGTCCCTTAGTGTTGGCCTGTACTTCAGAGAAGTAGATGCCAAACAAGAGCAGTCTCAGGACTGAACCCTGAGGTACTCCACTTGTCACTTCTCTGCAGCTGCATTTGGAGTCAGCTACTTTTACAGTGTGGGTTCTGTCAGTAAGCCTGTTGACAACCCATCAAGTTATGTAGGGATAAATGCCCAGCTTAGTAAGTTTATCTATGATTCCAGAGAGTGGGATGGTGTCAAAGGCCTTGGCGAAGTCCAGATAAGCTGTGTGGACTGCCTTACTCTCATCCATGGCTCTGGAGACTGATTTGAAGAAGCCAGTCAGGTTCAAGAGACAAGATCGGCCCTTCATGAACCCAATCTGGGTGGGGTCCACTGTTTTAAGGTTGCCAATATCTTTGTTCATAAGTTACATGATAAAATATTCCATGGCCTTGCATATCAGGCTCATCAGACTAATGGGGCGGTAGTTCCCAGGATCAAGGTGGATCCTCCCTTGTGGAGTGGGATAACTGTAGCTGTGCACCACTCAGTAGGCATGAAGCCTGAGGTGAGGGTATGATTAAATATGACACTTAGGTGAGGTGCCAGTTCATTTTGTAGTTCATGTAGTACCCAGTCCAGGATGTCATCTGGTCCCATGGATGCTTTATTCTTAGCTTTGGAGAGAGCGTGTTTTACCTGTGTGGCCATTATTACCGGAACTTGGCAATCCTCTGGTATTGAGGTGGGCTGTTTAGGGGGTATGAAGGGGGTGAAGTTGGCACTGAATCAATCTGCCAGGATATTGGCAATATCATTGGGATCAATATATTTAATGCCATTCTGTTGTAGCTCAGAGCAGATCTGAGCATTGCCATTTAGATTTTTGACATAGTTATAGAATGCCTTGTGGTTGTCTTTGGAATCTTTGGCAATTTTATTTTCGTAACTAGCTTTGGAGGATTTTACGAGGGATCTCAGCTTCTTACTGAGGCTGGTAAGGGAATTTTTTGCATCATGGGATTTTCCTTTTTTGCAACAGTTTCTTCCTTTTGTTGTAAAGTTTGTTTATTGCAGGGGACCCCCAGATTGGCTTCCTTTTTTTGGAGGAGAGCATCTTGTTTCTATTTGGGATAGCATGATTCATGCATGAGTGGATGTGCTAGTACAGTGCCTTAGTGTAGGACTCACAGTCAAACTTTCATTTCCCGTCTGTATGGGTGTCATGAAGTTTGTCACTTTTGACTTGAGTAGAATGAAGTTGGCTGTGGAGAAGTTTTTTATGGAGGTTTCCTTACTGGGGAGTGGGGGTGGGATGTGGATGGTAAGGGTGATTAGGTTATGGTCTGACCTGACCAACAAGGGGGTGACCATAGGTGTGGAGCATCGATTTTCCATGTTGGTAATTACTAGGTCTAGGATATTGGAGCCTCTGGTGGGACTATGGATTAGTTCATCCAGGGCATTGGAATTTATGAATTCCAAGAACAGTTGGGCAAAGGTGTTGGTACATGAGTAGTTTTCCCACTTAATGGCAGGCTAGTTGAAATCACCTAGTATTAGGGTGTTTGGTTGTATCTTAATATTTTCCAGTATGTTTAGAAAAGTGTAGTGAGAATCTTGGGGCATGGTGGGGGATCTGTAGAAAGCTACAATTTGGATTACAGTCTTACCTAGTGTTATTTGCACCTGGAGAATTTCAGATGCATTGTGTTGGGCAACTAGCCTGGTGGTGTGAATATCCTTACTGAATACGGACACTCCTCCACCTTTAGTGTTTCAATCCTGGTTTGATGGCCGAAAAGTGTGGTAAGAGATGTAGCCTGGTATTGCAGGAGTTCTCTCTGGAGTCTTGAACCAGGTCTCGGTTGCTGCACAGATATCGATGTTCTCCATTTTTAGGAGTGCCTCAAGAGTGTGCATTTTGAGGTTTAGACTTCTTACATATATGTTTGCTGATCAGATCCATAATGATCTGCCCCCTGGGCTGACAGATATGGCTACCCAGGCAAATAGGTCTATAGTTGTGGTAGTTGATGGAGGCACCACCTCTGTGCAAGGGGATAACACTTGCAATTGTCCAGTCAGCTGGGATGCAACCAGTTGTTACAGTATGATTGCAAGGAGTTCCCAGTGGTGTTAGTAATCCTTGTTGGATCCCATGTAGGATGCAGCCTGGGATGTTAGCAAGCCCAATAGTTGCTGTGTTTCCTCCAAAGAGAAGCCGGTTACTACCTGCTCTGTAGATACAGATGATATGGGACAGGTTGTATGGATGTTATGTGGCAAATGTGGTGGGGACAGGGGAGTGATGTTGATTCAGAACTTGTGGGACAACAGGATAGCTATGAGTACAGACTCTTTATATGTGTTATCATTAAGTACGAGTTCTCCAACAATGTGGACTTTTCCTCTGAGGTAACACATGTAGCTACACTGTGCATTGTGGTTGTCCTTTGTGGGGGAGGCTAATTGTGTCACATACTGTTTTTGCACGATGTCACAACAACACTATGTGTTTGTTTTAGCTGAAGAGAGTGTGCCTCCATTTTAGGGGGGCATTCTCACTCCAACTGTTACACAGCAATGTCTACCTCTTATTGTCCAGCCTGCTAATGGCAGTCGTCCACCAGGCAGGTTTGCTGTGCTTTGAGGAGCTTGTTTCCCTGTCAGGTACAGCTGAGTCTATACAGTTGTACTGGTGCTTGCATAAAGCATTGGTGTAAAGCTCTACATACTTGCCTATCCCATCTGAGGGGGAAGGGGCAGTCAAGCTATGAAAACCATCCCATAGGAGGTAATAAATTGCTTTGTTGATGTTTATTACTGTATGTTCTGTCGGGGAGGGGGGGGAGCAGGCATGAAACTTAGTTTTAATGAGACTGATCTGTGGTCCAATCTCACTAGGGAGGACCTCACAGTGGAGGGGCTGCAGTGGTCACCCATACTGGTAAACACCTGATGCAGTGCATTTGCTCCCCTTGCAGGGATTTCATGCCACTGGTCTAGGGCATTGTAGTGAAGGACATGGACTAACCTTTTGGCAAGTGAGGTTACACATGACTAACCAACACTGTTGCTGGATACTTAATGTAACCCCAAGCCATGGTGTACTGATGTATCTTGCTAGACATAAGTATATTCAAATAAGCACAATGGATGTCTAGAGTCATAGAGCTGCTCCTATAGCTGGCAATTGCTTGATTGTGTGACCTTCCAGCTGTGAATAGCACCTGCATTGTCTCTGGGAAATCACACTGTTCACCAATCTCCATGTGTACCTATCCTTAATGAATATGTATACACCACCTGCATTAACTGGCACACTGTCAATTTGAGGTCTGCTCATGTGGAAGGACGTGTTATCTGGTATGGCTGTGGTGCTGTCCACAGCATTGACCTAGGTGTCTGTGACTGCACAAATGTCTGCATATTCCAAGGTGGAGACACATTCCACAGTATGGGGTGTAGAGTTGCCATTCCCAGCGTGTAGCAGCTTAACCATGATGTTATATGAAGATGTAATTTTCATTGGAAAGATTTCCCTCCAGATAATGCCTTTAAGATGCACTGTGGGGGTGTCAGTGGCCTTGGCCAATACTCAACATCCCAGGGGTGACAGATGAAGGCCATCTCTGACATACCATTGAGGTGTGTCGAGCAAGTCATCCTACATGGACATGTGGTGGATCCCTTTACAATGACACCACATGCTAAGGCAGTTATTGACATCCATCATTTTCTGTGTGTATTGAGCCATCATCCTATGAGACGGTCAAATGCAGCTGAAAGCCATGGGCATACCCATGAGATACAGAGTGTCTAAGCTAAGCTCAGTCATGTGTCTGCATAAAGTTTGGTGACATATGTCCCAAGTCATACACAACTGCAGGAGTTATGATGTCATCAGTATGGTGCCTGATATTTATTGACTTTCGTCAATGTGTGGAATGGCGTATTGTGTCAACCCATAGGCAGATAATTGTGATCTTTCCCATATGTAGCCTGCTGACATGGACAGCAATGTGTCTCAAGATGTAATCACCTATGAGCAATAGGTTTGATTTTGTGGTTTGCCTCAGGTGTTTGACTGGTGAGACAGTGGTGCATGAGCTATTATGTGTACTGGGGTCTCCAGAGGTATTATTATGTGTACTGAGCTTGCATATGGTTTTCTGAGCTGTCTGTTGTTTTTAAATGTGTCTGGTAAGGAGCTGTATACCTGCAGGTGTGTGTGCTGTGGGTGTGGGTGGAGCAGGAAGAGAGCTGTGCATGTTGGCAAAATGCTCATTGCTATATGTACTCACTGGTGTGTGAGAAACCATGGAATCACGGTTTGTAATACAGTCACATGTCTCACATGTTGCATTTGTGTAGCATTGGAGTACAGGGCTAAGGACACTTTCCACATCTCATCAGCAATCATTGATAATGCCATTAGCGATATAATCATGTTTGTGTGTATGTCACAGCAGGCCATCATGAGGCAGTGTCATGACAGATGGTGAAATGTAACATGGTGTCACCTTTATGTAGGTCCCCTGAGGTAACACAGCACCTGACAGTGTGCCATAACATCATTGTTTATTTACAATGCTTTGCCAGGCATGTGGCCCTTGGATTACCCATAATCCTGTTATTAGGCTTGGTCGCAATACTATACCTACAAATGTGACATTGTGCAAGTTCAGCAAAGGTAGGGTCATGCTGCTACACTCTTGGGGTTGACAGCCTGAAACACAATATTTGTAGCACTCCTTGCAGTGAAGATGTGGATGTCCATGCATGCACAGAGGACTTGTTCAACTTTGCAGACATGATTTTGGCCTTGCAAGTCTACAATGCTTGTCAAGCAACCAGACAGCAAGCTGGATGCTGTGTGACATGTTGCAGAACACAACTCTAAGGTATGACATGAGTAGGACATGTGGCAGGTTGACACACTTTGGCCAAAGTTGGCCACTCCTCTGCAGTAAGCCTCAGAGCCATGCCATTCAGATATCCACCATTAAGCTGTTGAAGGACAGGATGCATGAACTGTGGTAAAATTATCACATAACATGGATCACCACCACTGTGGTGCTTGTTTGAGCAACCATGGACATCTATGTCACCGGACATTGCACATTATATTGTGCTGCTGCAGCTGTGCTTCCAATCACCATCTGGTCAGTAACCTACTAAAATACCACCAGCCCAGGAGAAGAAGGCATAATGCATGCAAAAGTCAACTGATTACTCAGGTTGCTTATCAAGGCATTTATCTGGAAATGGGTATGTGAAGCCTGCAGATCCTTGCATGACATGGGACAACTATGTGGATGAACTAACAGGCTGTGACCTGCTTCTCATCATGAGCTTCATGGTAAGATTTTATTTCTGCTAAGAGAAAAAGTATTGGAGCAAGGTATCCCAGGATAGAGTGGTTGCATTGAAAGCAGCATTAGTATTAGCCAGGCACTAGCAATTCGGGGGGATTCACTGTTTTCTGCATTCTTCACAAGGTAATTGTGTCATTTCAGTACACACTGTTTGAGTAGTGTCCAACTGCAGAATACCTGTGTAAAACCTCCCACCTTACCTTCACATGGTGTATTGCCTTTCTTTCCATTGTTTTTCTGTGCTCTGTACAGACACAGACACCTTGGATGACTATTTTGTTAGAGAACATGATGTAAGCACCTACAATAGTTAGTTGCACAGAGGACAACTAGCATGCAGTGTGATGCACTGCCCCCAAATCTTTGTCATCTGATATTTAAAGCCATGACATGAGTTATCATGGAAATTATCAATGACAATGTCATACACCTACAGACACTGTACCAAACCCAGATTGTTTTGATCAAGGGCAGATCATATCTACCCTAACTGGTGGACCTCATTGACTGTTAAACTATACAATGGATGAGAGGAATATGACTAACTCCACCTACCATGGTCTGATAAGGCATTTAACAATATCAGGCCATCAGGCATTGCTGAAAAACTACATAAATTATTTACAAAACAGCACGTCAGCTGGTGGATAGCCAAGTGTCTGATAGTCATTATCCAGGAAGATAGCACTGAGTAGTCCAGCACTACAATGAGGCCAGTCCCCAGTGGACTTCCTTCACAAAACATTCATAGAGTAGCCCTGTTAGCCATTCCCTTCTCTGCACTCATGGCTGCTGTTAGTGATCTCTGACTGACTACATTTGCAGATGCTTGCAAATTAGGAGATGACACTGAATCCCACACAGAACCAATACTTATCCAGGATGGGCTGAGACACACATTCAGTTGTTACAGCCACTGATAAATAGTAAATGCCAAATAATGCACAATACTATATTTTTGAAAGCCATACACCCCTGGAATATGTAGTACTGTTCACAAACCACATACAGTTGAGCCATTACTCAGGGACTTATGGACACAGAGAGTGATCTAGCCTTTGACTGTCACTGGTCATTGAGATGCATTGATTAATTCAGTTTTGTACACCCTATAGATAAATTAATGGCATGTAAACCCCAGACTGTTATTGTTACACTGTATTTGGCAATCATCACTCCTATCCTTGAGTGCAATGGCACCTTTGCTATGTTACTACACAGGCATATCTGACAACTGTAAGACCCACAGAGGTTCTGTGGTAAACCATAGATAGTTAGATAACATGTCTTATGCAGACCATGTCAAGGCTGTGAATCTGCTGTCTGCACCCTATGTGCTTTGGAGGGGAGGTGTACGGCTGCCATACAGGGAAGTGTGAGATCCCACTGTGTACCTCCTGCATATCCAAGACAGAACTAACACATGTATTAGCTGTTCTACACACCTACACCTTCATTGTGCTATAAATAGTAAATGCTGGAGAGACAAGTATGTAACCCATACACTACACCATATATGTAACAGGCTCACCATGCATGCACAGCACACTTCTGCTGTAATGCACAATATGTGCAAGTTACACAATGGGATGAGGAACAAGACAATCATAAATGGTGTAGGCCAAATGTCTGTAATGGACACAGTAAAACTGTAGATGGTTCATCTCCATCTCTACAGCTTGTAGATGTGTTAGCTCCCAAAACCATGCTGACACTTATCAAGTGTTTCAGACCTTGTCAGAGATTAGGGATTAATGAATAGGCTGAATGAAGATATTTTCCTTGTTAGACTATTATACACATATGAACCTATGGAGCCATGTGCCTATAGTGCTGTAACTTTCTAAAGAGATATTTCATCTGTGCTTACATTCCATCCTGTGCTGTGACATTTATGGATTTATTGTCACTGTGTATCCATAGGTGTCTCACACAGAATCCTGAAAATGAAACATTGGCAGGTCCATGAAAAACCTTTCATTGTGTTAGTATACAGCCATTATGACATCATGCAATGTAAGGTACATGACATGATGTGGTTAACTCATTACATATGTTAGCATACAGTATCTGTCAATATGGGAACTGTCAGTGAGCAGTACAAGTGGCATGTGAAAGGCAACAATGGATTACACAAATGCATAGTAATTTATATAGTCCATCTGTGCATCAGACACATAGCTCCATTTCCCTGCATCAATGATGAGGATGACAAGGATGTGGCATAGGTATCATCACTTGCATAGGGTGTTGTCTGGGGGTACAGGAGGCGTAAGCTGACCCAATAGGCTGACAGCATGTGTGCGAGTCAGGAAGGGAAGCAAGCAAGATGGGCCATTGAAATTTGCTGTGTGTCTGTAGATGACCTGATTCTGAAAGTGGTGTGTGAGTGTGTGCATAAACACAATCAAGCACAGTGCTAGCCCTATGTGTGTGTATGTTGGACAACTTTTAACCGTGCATGGTAGAGCTGACAGTTCATGGTCTCTGCCCCCAAACATGGGAACTGTCTCTGCCAGGAGTTGCACTGGCACCTCCATGCCCAAGGTCAGAAGCAGCAATATTACCTGATGGTGACGACTGTCTGCTGGGACTGTGTCCTGCACTGGAATGCCCAGGGCTATGAGCCCATGGCCTGCCACATCTTGATGTGAATAGCACACTACTCTCTGGAGCTTGGGATGTACTGCCACTACGGGAGCATGATTATGCATATCTATGTGGACTTTCAGCAGATGTAGTTGCTGACTTACATCCACAAGTCCGATGCTCAATTCCAGCCAGATAGTCCATCACAGACAATGTGTGTTTCAAGACAGATACAGTGCAGACTGTCTCAGACCAATGTCTTTCCACTGCATCAGTGAACTGATCCAGGGTATCAGCAATGCAGTGGAGGCAGTCACAGATGTCATACTGTGCTGCATCCATAACCCAGAGCATTATCTGGAGTTCCTTTCAGAATGTGCCCATGCCTACATGATGACCCAAAATGTATGCTGAGTGACCAGTGATGAGATACCTGCAACAGGTGGCGTAAGGACAGCAGACCTCCTACAAGCACCCCTATCAATCCATCTGTGTGGAACCTCACCAGCTCTTTGTCTATCACCAGTATTGACACTCACTGCAGCCATAGTTGCAACACTTTCCTGTTCAATGTCCCCACCCCTCTGACTGCCCAATATCTGTGGTCTTCGGGGACTGGGTATGTGTAGGCATATTGACTGTGTAGGTGATAATGAGGGCAGAAGAGAAATGTAAACCTCTGGGACAGATTCAGTCCCTGCAACCTGAACTTGTGCCTCATTTTGGCCACCCTCATCATCATAGTCAGAAGAAACACTGACATCAGGTTGTGAACAGGACAGAGAACAACCCCCCAGTCACCTGTGCTAAAAAAGGAAAAGCAGTACATTAATACTTGCACTATTATGCTCTATGTTACAATATATGTTAAACTGCATACACTGTTATCACTATTACAGACCTGTTTAACCCCCAACCTCATCTAGTAGGATACAAGGACATTATTTTCCAACATATTTCTATAGTTACTTGTAAATAAAAGCACTTTAAACAAGAATCTCACCAGCATCAATGAGGCACACTGTTGACATTTGTGAACACTCTGCAGAGTTGACACATATGGCAATCTGTAATGTCCTGACAGTACTGTCACATCTATCAGTGTGGTCACAGGTGCAAAACATAAGTATGACTCTAAAGTGTGTACAGTCAGAAAATATCTGTGCAGTTGGCAATCATGCTGAAAGTACATTAATCCAGCCAGCAGGCCAGGGATGACACTTTAGGGAATACATTGCAATAGATTTACATCCGTAACAAAACAGTGTTGTGCTTACTAGGACCAGGACCACAGCCTTGTCCAATTCCTGATGGACCTGTGAAAAATTGAGGGAAAGGTAATGTAAATACCACCGCATGTTGCACAGGGTAATACATCCATATATCTCACATTTACTGTAGCTACTATGTTAACTGTTATGTTGATCAAAATCAAAGCATAAGATTCAACTGCAGTTAAACTCTCCCCTGACCAAAAAACAAACACCTGACACCCACATAAAACTATGTACATCCTGATACACTGAATGCTATAGTAGTGCCATGCTGATCAATCTAAACGTACTTGGATGCTCCTCTGGCACCCACATCCATGATGCATGATGTGATGGGTGCCTGGGAGCTGTTGTGTGTTCCTAGGTTTGACATTAATTCCTCAGTGGCTGAGAGTGATTGTTCAACTGCTGACCCTCCACAGGTAACACCATGATCCCTGGCCACATCTGCTGCTCTTCTGTGTGCAGCATTTATTATGTCAGTTGCATGGTGTCAATCTTGCTCATATGTCCTACTCTGTTGAACAATGGCATTAACATCACATACCAGGTCAGCCCACAATGCTGCCCACTGTTCCCTGTTTTACCTTCCCCTGGACAGTAGGAGTTCATGTTGTTGATGGAGGATTTCTAGGATTATATCATTCTCAGCATCCATATAAGGGCCCCAGTGTCTTGCATACATTTTTCCTGAAAGACAACAAAATGGACACACATGTCAGGATCACATACATGGGAGAACACTATGTAGAGATACAGCAATAACAGAATAGCTGGCAGGATCCACTGCTTGATCTCACATCTCATATTCCACAGTGTGCAAACATACTAATAGTGTTGATGCAACCAAGATATTAGCAATAGTCAGCTATTCCTGTTTGTGCCATGACAGATACTGCTGTATGATCACACACCCAACACAGAGTCCATTGTAATGTGGTGCCTAGGGATAACCCCCCTCCAATAATATGTTAAAACAATAGTGTCAAACAAATAGCAGTGTGTTACTACAACCACTAGAAAGGGACATTCCCAGGAGACCAGTGTGCCACATTGACAAACAACTTTCCACCCTTATTGTACTGTATTTCCTTTGTAGGTGTAACAAATCTGGAGATCAGTAACATGTAATTGTTACATCTCCCAGAAAGGCTTATCCTGTAGTACCCATTCTCCCTAAGTATATTCACACATATGCATCATGTTGTAAACAAAAGGTTTGCATACCTGATGGAGTACAATAATCCTCTGCTAATACATGCAGATACATAGGTTGTGACAACACATTTACTGTATGAAGAAATTCTCATACAGAATGGTTCCCCTAGCTAACTGTTTGACCTTTTAACATGGTTGCCATTACCAGGTGATTAGCTCTTAACAAATCTGTGCTTCTGAAATGCTAATTTCAGGCAACACAATTTATTTGCAGTATAATCAGCCAATGGCATGCAACCACTGAACAAGATATAAGGCCTCAATGTAGATTAGAACCCCTTTCTCATATGTTGTGCTGGAAATTACTGCAGTAAAGATACGTCATCACAGAGACTAAGTCTATAGCAGCAACATTTTACATACAAATGTATGTGCTACTGGCAGAAGCTGAAGCTGGAGCTGATGCTGTAGGCAATAGGCATAGGCAGAGAGTGTGAACACTTTGGAGGACAAGCTGTAAGTGTGGGAGCTGTAGTAGCCTTGTTGTAGAGGCAGATCCAATTGAGGGTACCCATTCCACTGCAAATTAAGGCATATGTATGTAAGGTAGGTATGTTAGCCAACAGTAGCAGTACCACAGTAAAGACAAAATGGTTGGTGTGTCTGAGAGAAATGTAAGGGGGTGGATTAACCATTATGTCATGCAGTTGGACATGATAATATATAATGTTGATGCCCACATATATGTATTTTCATTGGTAGAGGTAGCTGTAGATTAATCCAGAACCATGTGTACCAAAACAATATTGCTTACTCTGCATTTTTCAGACTGAGCTACATTGTCACTGAGTGAGTAACTGTATTTTTACATGTTGTAGACATCATTCCACAGTTATATGCTGTTACACACTGCACTTATATATACCTCTTATCTGTACAGATCTTTACAGAATGTCCAGATTTTGCCCTCATATTCTATGCCTGTTTTGCATTACATTGTAGTTTTCTGGCAAATTATTATTAAACATTAAAGACTGAAGCCAAAAAATAATGACAGACATTTGAGTTTCAGACTTCCGTGTAATTCAGAACATTCATGTTAAATCGATACCTGCTCATCTATCATCCCATCCCTCTACATTTGTAAGAGCAGTATTGAAATATTTCCCTATTTTTGGGCTTTTGTCCCTATTTTATTTATGGATTTGTCCAGATTGTTTGGTTTATTATGCTGTATTTCTCTATTAGAGTCCCAGTTAAAATGTTATGTTTACATTAATGTTTTAGCAGGTGTATTGTTACATGTTGTACTACCCTAGGTTCATTGTTGTATGTAAGGCTTTAGAATGATGCATTTCCCTAGTAGAGTACTAATTACAGTAATATTTTTTCGATATTTCTTTCAGCTGGTTTGTGCAGTGTGGCGCTATGGCGCAATGCGCAGGATCGCTTAAACTTGCTTAATGACAAAAACTTGAGCAGTACTATGTTTTCATTTAAACACCTGTGGTAACTAGCAGGTATTTGGCTTGGTGAGTTGAGCCACTGGTGTGTAGGTGCATTGGTCCTAGGTTCTAAAGAGGGCGCAGGTGTATATTTTGAATGTGATCAATATTTTTACAAAAGCATATATCAATGTAGAGTATTTAGCATAGCTAAGTGATGTGGTACTTCATACTTTATTGTGCAAAAAAATCTTTAAAGAAAAGGAAAATGGGGGAAAGGACAGTGGTGAAAAGGGGTGCAAGCAGAGGAAAAACACTGTGAAAGGCAGGTAGGGATGTGCAGGATGGGTGTTGGAAAGAACCATAGCTATCCATTTCTTCATCAGCAACAACTGTGCACTGCGACAGAATGTTTTGCTGAATTTAGACTGTCTCACACAGAGAGTTTGTCCAATGGACACATGTACAAAACAGAGAGCTATATATGGGCTATTTTTTGTGGGACAGGTGCCCATTTTTTTTAAGTGAGAGGACTGTTGGAGAAGGGACATGGGTACATGTAGGAGAGGTAAGTTGGGAAGGTGAGGAAGCATTTGCAGATAGACAAGACAGCATATAAGGCTGGTGTATGACACAACAGGGGGTGAACACCTTGGAGAGGGAAGGTGTTGTAGAATCTCTGTCCCAGGAGAATCTGCACTGTGCAACACAAGTCCTCACCCATGGGCTTGTCAGCAGTGCTCCTTCATTGCCTCTGTATTGGCAGTGATAGAGGATGGCATGGGGGGTAAGGCTACCCCATCAGGATGGTGAGCATGTCCTCCATCTGGCGCAGGCATGCACTGAAAGTTTGTACAACAATCCTGTGCATCATACCTGGCAGTTCTTGATGTGTGACAAAATCACCCCTCCACCTCCACTCCCAGAGAGGGGGCCCAGCTCCAGCCTGTAGGGCAGAATTATCCAATGCCACAGGTAGTACAGGGGCAACAGAGGGGGCACCACCAGACTATGACCCAGATGTGCTGTGCCCTGGTGATACAGCCAGTGGAGGCAAGGTAGGTGGATCACGTGGAACTAGCCTACCTTCTCTGGCTGTAGTAAATTAGATATAAACATAAGGTATGATAAGTAATAGCCAAACCAATGCTAGTATTAACAAAATGAAAGATAATATTCATTAAGCCAAATACATATTAAGAAATAGTATAAGGAACACAACAATAAATAACATAACAGTAAGTATTTTAACAGCAATCCGGCATGACATAACCCATAAAGGCAATGCAGCAGTTAATTTAAAATAACATATTAGTACCAAGCCATAATAACAAATAACAATAATTAATTAATACATTTCATAATAATAAATTAGAGAAGGTAAGGGGTGGGGTGAGAGAGAAAAACATACCATTAGTGACCTCGCAGTTGATATTACTGCAGTCTACTAATACATACATTTACAAGTGTGCAGTGTCACTTGTGTGTACAGTGACTCCAATTCTTGTATAGATGATGTTACATGTACATAGCTCTTAACCTGTTAGCATGGGACAGCATGGGCCAAGCCCTAACAAATGCAGGTAGACAACTACAGGGAACTGTTTTAGATAGTGTGCTCATACATTACTACCAAGGTGGTCTGTAAATGGATTTCCCAATAAATTGATTTCCAAGTAATGTCATTTATCTGCTAATCAATGACCAGACATATAGGACATTAGCCACAACATTCTGCAAAATCATGACAGCTTTGAGGTATGTTTGGTACACTAATTCAAGTAGACAGCCAGTGATTTCTTAGTTGGCTGCCATGGGATTAGAACCCACAAGCTGTGACTCAAAGAAACGTGCACTAAATTTAACAGTTGGCGGTTGATTATGAAAGACATGGCAGTGCATACAGCAATATTTCACACTTATTAGAAAAGAGTATTTATCAAGGCACAATCCTGCTTTACACTTTATTGATACTTCTCCTGAAAATCGGGCACTTATACATGTGGACATCTACCCAGAACTTGAGGTACCTTACCCATATACCTTGTTCCTGGAGTGGGTGGAATAAACAGCATTAATTGACTAGAAATGGCTATAACTGAGCCTTGAAGCTTACTGTGGGTATTGCATTACATTTATCAGACAGTATTTTCTGTGGTCTTTATTAATTTCAGTTTTACAGTTCACTGATGTCAGATTGGAACACACATATGGTGAATACACCGATACTGCACAGTTATTTGAACAGATTACTTCTCAGTGCACAGTCTTGCTTTACAATTTTATTGGTAATGTACCTTAGAATCTGGCATTTATACACATGCATATTTGGTCATAACATCAGCTACCTTACCCATACACCTCCGTCTTCAAGTGGGTGAACTGTACAGCATTATATGACATAAACTGGGCAGAACACAGACTTGAAACTTTCAGTAGGTATTGCACTACATTTATCAGACAGCTTTTTCAGCAGACTTTATTCATTTCCATTTTAATGTACACTGATGTCAGATTGAAACACACATGCAATGAATACAGCCATACTGCACAGTTATTTGAACAGATTACTTCAATGCACAATCATGCTTTAAACTTTCTGGCATTTATACACATGCATATCTGGCCATAACATCAGCTACCTTATCCATACACCTTTGCTTTGACTGGGTGGAATGTACAGCATTATATGGTGTAAACTGGCCAGAACACAGGCTTGCAGCTTACTCTAGGTATAGCACTACATTTGGCAGACAGTTTTTTCAGCAGTCTTTATTCATTTCCTTTGTACAGTTGACTGGTGGTAGATTAGAACACACATGCAGTGACTATACGAATAGTGATCACTTCTTATTTTGAAACAGTACATATCACAGCACCATCACCCTTAAATATATATGTATTACTAATGCTTCATGTCTGGCATGTACAACATGGATAACTGTGTCAGACCTCTAAGTAATAATCCATTTACTCTCATCATTACCTGAGTGCAATCTACAACATATTTCACACAATGAGCACAGCAGAACAGTGACTTAATCTGGGTAGACCTCAACTTCAACTTATGTATGTAAACTATACTACACAATAATGCATGGTTACATGACTTAACACGGTTTACCATTTCAGGTAGGCACTGACACATTACTAAACATATTACAGTTCCCAGGTATCTTATACCTGACTGCTAGGAATGCAAACTCTGTAAATATTTTTTACTCTTGACAGTACATTACACATTAGGTTATTGCTTTGCTTTTTTCCTACTCATCACACTCACACCTCATCCTTGCCAGATGCCCTGCATGAGACTGCACATTGGGAGTCCACTAGTCTGCAGATGTTGTAAGAGAAAGAAAGCATTATGCATACCAGTTTTGCAAATATACAGTTTGCATACACATACATCACTGGGAAACATACTTACATATTTGTGGGGTGTGCCAACCTGTGCTTCTTGTAACCAGGTGTCCAAAGTTCCCCTCTTCCTTCACTTCAGGTCGTGACAACACTGCTCACCAGTGCAGAGGATACCAGTAGCACTGGTAAGGTCCCTAGCCAGCTGATCTCAGGACTCAGACTTACATTCTGAGCCCTGGTAATCACATTACAGCAGCCAGGGTTCAAATTTGCAGACCAGGAGTCCAATTAACACTCTGGACTCCTGCACACCCCATCTCTGTGCCCAAAAGTGCTCTCCCTCACCAACACCACCAGACATATCAGCAGCCAAGTGACAGCTCCAATGAATGGTGTAAAATTCCTGCCTACTGGCCTTTATATGGGATGCATTCATGCCTTTACACATCATACTGCAACTTTCAAAACAGCTGACATCACTTAGCTTCATGCAAATTCGCACAAACCATTTTAAGCAAATTTAAACAGAGCTGGGCAGTGCACAAACAGGTTGGACCATTAACCATGTTTCAGTGGAGCTGAGCACTATGCAAACTCACAGAAACTGTTTAAGAGAGGCTGAGCACTTTGCAGCTTTGCTACATATAACTATTTTTCATTTTACATTACCGTGATATTTCAGTCAGCTGATTCATTCTCAAAACAAAAATTATAAAGCATATCAGTACACGAACCCAAGACATACTTCACAATACCTCATCACTCAACCTGTCTAGCCACTTGGATAGTGCAGGGAAACAATATATCTTCACATATACTACTATGACTTCTTTTAGTGGTGCATTGCAAAGCTGCATGGGTTTGCGAGTTGCTATGCTCCGCAGAACCAAAACAATTAAATACATCCGGTTTCTATTTTCAGACATATAACAGATATCAGGTGCACATGTATAAGTGCAGCTCAGCATCGCTAAGCACTGTGCTGCACCAGGAAGACATACATTAAACTTAAAAAAAATTGCTGTCCTGTGCTTACTACCTGTTCAAACCATTTTCTGGACAGTCCACAAGTATGGGACAGCATCTACACTGCTACATGCATGGATTCAGTATCGGCGTACCTTTGGTCTCCCATGGCAGCTCGCCTTAATTAATATGTATGACATGCTGCCGAGGAAGAACCATGGCTGTGTACACAGATAAAGTCTGTGTAGGCTCTACACAGTGCCTAAATGGATTTTATTAAATTCTGGGGTATTTGTATTTATGAAAATGATTTTCTGGTTGAAATACAAAGACTTTTTTTTAGTGTATAACACATTTAAAGTAATTAGTAAGTTGAGTTGTTAATATTCATGAAAAAGTGACAGTGGTTAAAAATTTTATGAGCAATTAAGAGGAAAAGATATAAAAAAGGGGGGTTTGGTTTTATTGTGATTCTGATGAAACTGTAACACTAAAATGAACAAAATTGCTTAATCTGTTTCTGTTTTTTAAATAAGTTTTACAAAGGGTAAACAGCTGGTCAGTGTACTTATGGATGATAATATTATGTAAGTCTTGTTTATTACATGTTACTCTAACAGCTTTAAAATTGTGAAACATGTGGAATCTCCCCACAAAGGTAATTATGAAATTCCTTTGTTGCAGACATCTCAAGATTTTGTGAGAAGGTGTGGCTGGGGGAGGGGATCATCCAAGTGTCCATCCTAGGAGGACAACTAAATCATATTCAATACTCCAACTAGGTCAAATTATGACTTCTTCCCAGTCTCTCTAACTATCAGCAAATAGCGAAGGTAGCGTTAATGACTGAAAGATTTGGCAAACTGTAGCTGCATAACCAAGAGTATGAAACAGTTGTGATATGATTATAGTTCCTGTCACTTCCTGCAGCTGTCTGACACAAACAAGTTGCACTGAAATGTCTATTAGCATTACACATGCTGGGTTACTTCATGCATTGCACTTCAAAAGCTATATCAGCTGTTTTTTTTTCTTTTTTTTTTTTGGATAAAACAAGGCTAAACTTGCAATTAAAAATATTTTATTAATAAAAGTAAACTATTCAGCAACTGCTTGTTCTATATTTGGATCAAAGTATAATGTGTTGGTTGAACTGAGCAAGGATTCAAACTGAGTTAATATCAAATGTAACAGTCAGTGTTTAATATGACATGCTGATACATGCACTGCCATACAGACTAAGCTGCTTATGTTACTTTATATGAAAGGTACAATTTTAATTTTATTCATGAATGGGGCTTAAACAGATAAGACTGTACAACATTAAGATGGCATGCAGATGAAAGAAAGACAATAGTAGGGGTTGGGTCAGTATTTTTTGGGGGAGGTTTCAACATTGTGACTGCATATTGTCAGTGCATGGTAAGATAAACTGCTGTGACTGAACCCTTTTGCTTCTGCATATATTTTCAAACTGAAATATATGTTTGGTAAAATAGTAAGCAGCTTGTGAAACCATCCAGCCTCTGTTAATAGTAAGTTAGAGAAACCTTGTACTACTGATATTGTTGACATAAGAGACAAACTTGAACAAAGAAGTTATTCGGCTAAAGATTGCCTTGTGCTATTGGAGTGTTTAATTGTCCTAGAATCTGTTGCTAATAATTGCAGTGACTAATATAGAAAAGTTGACTGCATGGAGAAAGAGGTATTCTTCTTGCAAGGTAAAGCTGCTTTGGATGGTATAACAAAAGTCTAATATATTTCCTCAAAGTTGAAAATTTTTAAGAAAGTAAAGTTCATTTCTCTCTGATTATTGGAACTGTTGAAACAAGCATTCATTTATACTATTCAGAAAAAGAGAGCTCTGGCTTGGCTTAATTAAATCATAACTAGCAGTTGTGAATTTTCCATAATTCTGTCACCCTCATAAATCATTACACTCCTGATTATTTTATGAAAAATCAAGTTAAAGAAAGCACCAGCCAAGCAAATATATTAAAACTGGTGAAAAGTAAACACTATTTTTACATATTTATGTACTGTTTACTTACTGAGTTAGTGGACTGGTTTATTGATCCTTTTCAACCATGACCCAAGCTCAAAGAGTAGAAAATAGATAACAGTTTTTCAGTCAACAATATTATATATGAAATGAGTCTTCTTCTTTTGGCTTTTCCTGGTTAGGGGTTGCCACAGCAGATTTGCTGTCTGCTCATAATTGGCAGTGGAGTTTTATGGTGTTGAGTTGCCAGCCCAATCTTCCACAGAAGCCAGACACACATGCATTCATGCCTAGGGCCAATTTAGAGTGTCCACTCCACCTACAACATGTCTTTGGGAAGTGGGACAAAACTGGAGCACCCAGAGGAAACCCACGTGACCACAGGGAGGACATGTAAACTCCACACAGAAGGCACCCCAGCTGAGGATAGAAGCAGAGAACCTCTTACTGTGAGGCAGCAATGATAACCACTGTACCACTGTACTCCATTATATATGAAATGAGTACATAGCAAAATTCAGAACCTAATGATAAGACTGAATACAGATGGAGTAAAATTAAAATATTCAGTCAGACTGCATTGAAAAAATGTGTATATCTAAATCTATATATTTATCTATCTCTAGCTCTGTCTATCTGTCTTTATATCTGTACAAAATGCAAGCTAAGATATGCATAAATATTTGCATATAAGACACCACATTAAGAGGCTGAGAAATATTTATTAAATATATTTTGTTATTTATGATATAGGATGGTAACTTACTTAACCATTGTCATGGTACAGCTACAGGTAGATTCAGTAAAGATATGCTCTTTAAGTGCATCAACCATTGAAGCTTTTAATGGTTCCTAGATTTCTGATGTCTGTAGGCAGGTGGTTCCAAGTAGCAGGTCCCAGTTTAGATAAGGTTCTCTCACCTACAGCAGTTTTAAAAGGAGGGTGTCCTATAGAGAAATTGTTATGTACTTCTGAGTACATGAGGTTTGTCTTGTAAAAGTAGTTTCAGTCTTAAAGGGGCCAGTGACTACATTTTAGCACCCTGTAAATTAGAATACTTAGAGGAAAAGTAGCTCTATGAGGCAATGAAAACTATTTAGATTTTTTATTTAGCAAATTGTAATGGCGCATCTAGGGGTCTGCTAATAAAATGCATTTGCAGGTTTTATTCTCAGCGGCCTGTATTCTGTGAGTATGATGGGCTGAATGCATAACGAGAAAAGGAAGACCATATTCCACAATGGCCAAGAGAACAGCAGGTGAAAGGAGGTGACTGATCTTCTAACTTAGCTTTAATTGAGCAAGGGCTACATTAGTTACAAAATCTGTACATGTGGTAAAGAAAAGGGCAGGGTTGAGCATTATGCCTGGATAGGTATTATGTTCCCATTAAGCTCTAGTAAGAAAATAGGGGGAATGGTCAGCAATTTCTTGGCTGAGTCAAAGACCATGGCATTGTTTCTTGGGGTTTATTTATATTTAGTAGTTTGTTAGTAGCAGACCAGGTGAATAAATAAGTGAAATTGTCTTGCAACTTGGTTTTAAGGTTTGAGCGGCAACTACTGGGTTGCAGGAATAGCATTCCATCTGCATACATTATTAATTTAAGATTTGGTAATTCTAGGGAGAGATTATTAACAAAGAGTGAGAAGAAAAGAGGAACTAATACAGACCTTTGAGGTACATCTATATTAAAATTACCAGGCATGAGACATTGCTATAGCCTGGAAAGGCTCTGTCTGTTAGATAGATGTGAGACCAGCGAACAGTGTTATATTCAAAGTTAAGTATTTTGAGTTGGTTAAGAAAAAGGGTATGGCTGACCATTTCTAAAGCCCTTATTATGTCCACAAAGAGATCTGCAGTAATAAGTCCCTCATTCAGGTTGCAAGAAATGGTGAACATTATCAGGGCAGTAAAAGTAATGAAGGCAAAAGTCATGCCATATGTCACATAACACGCCATAACAGTTAATGTGCTTAAGTAGTTGCTTGTATAAATGTTTTTCAAATATTTTGGTAGGGCAAAGGGTAAAAATAGGCCTATAGTCCTTCAGCCCATAATGAGAACTGACTTAAGGTAGCAGGATTATGACTGTAACTGTGTGCTTGAATGTTGATGTGACAGTGTTTGCGGTTAGGAAGTAAGAGGTTAAAGGTATCAGTAAGGGGTTTAGAGATTTTTTTTTCAACCACAAGCCTTTGGAAGGTGGAAAGGAGGGTGCTTAATATACAGCCTGAATTGTTGCATTTGAGAAGTAAGGACTTAGTCTGTTTTACTGAAATTTCAGAGAAGTAAAAAGTGGCTACATAAAGGTCCAGAGGGTATAGATCAGAGGAAGAAGATTCTTATTCTTCACCGGTGGGGGAGTAAGTTGTTGGAAAAGCTTTAGTTATGTTAGTTATGGCGTAGTATAAAACATGAGCAGAATCATTAGCAAAGGAGAAGTGAGCCAATGCTATTGGTCCATTTATGGCTGCTGAAGAGTTATTTAATGCCCCTGTTAAGAATATTTTTCTTTCCAAAACTGGCCAGGTCTAGACTAGTCTGCTTCCTGTTTCTGCTTAAGGTACTGGGTGTTTGCAGTATTTTTTGCAATTATTGCTTCCTTCTTTTAAGCTTAAAAAGGTTTGATGTAGCTCTATATTGTCAGGATTCCTTTTATTTTTCTTCTAGGCTGAATCTCTGGCTTTAACTTCATTTTTAATATCCACTGAAAGCCACGGGTAACACTGCGATCTAATCCTTTTTGTTGGGGTGTAAAGGGTATCCTGAATTATAATCAGTTTTGTGTTGAAAAATTCTAAACCAGAGGTGGTTTCAGACATGGCATACAGGGGGTTCAATCTATAGCAGCAAGTAGGGTGTTGAGATTCGGTAGCTTATAATTAAGGAAAGAAATACCTTCAATTATTCAAGGAGTTTGTTTTATTTTTACTATATGTCCTGAATGACCAAATGGACTTAATGGTTGAGTGGTCAGTCAGAACATTGGGGTGTATTTCTGTGTGAAGGCCCTTATTTTATATGTGGGTTATTACTAACAAGTATAGAGCTAGTGCCAATTATTGTAGTGATTTGAGTAAGAGCTGTATTATTTGGACCAGGTTAAATTGCTTCAATATTTTATTGAGAGATAGGCAGTATTTCCCAATAGCATTGATACTGAAATCAACAAACATGAGTTGTAGAATTTTATGTAAAACAGAGACAGAGGAAGGTGACAGGATGTAAACTTCAACAATTTGCATGTGAAGTATGCCTACCTAATGTGATATGAGAGATTATCCAACTCTTGCCATCTGCAGTATGAGAATTAGTGGAATCCACAAAGGTAACCGTCTAATGGTCCTTTTGATTAGAATTGAAGCACTGCTACCAGGTCTAGGGCCTGGACCGTTGTCATTTTGTATATAGTAACTGTCTTTCTTTAAAAGTAGAGGGGCAGCGATCAGCCTTCAGATAGGTTTTTGATCTAGTGAGAATATGGGGATTTTCTCTTACCACCCATGCTTAAAGATTGATCCATTATTTAAGACAACATGCAATTTTGAAGTCTGTATTTGGGGACTGAGTTGAGGTGATCTTAGGTTATAGGGAATATCTCTTGAAAGTATAGTATAAGTTTGGGTAAATGATGGTAGAGTTTTGACAGATCTTTAACATTTGGTATAGAATTGGTCAGACGAATAGCTGTCTCAGCCCGGGACCTCACCCTGTCAGCTCTTCAAGTGAAGAACAAAAAAAAGAAGACTTTTCCAAGGATTTGCAGCACTGTTTCTGTAGACATTGCCACACTGTGCCAGTCCTTATGCCTCCTCTCCCTAGACATTCATGTGAAATGCAAAAAAAAAAAGTCTGTTCAGACAAACCAGATGGCCAGATGTATGGCTTTAAAATTTGGTATTGCACTAAACTGTGATTGGGATGATGAATGGCCAGTCATGCCTCCTAACATTTTATACCCAGAACAATTGCCCCTCTTGTACCACCCTAGCAATGCTACTGGTATTGGTGACCTTTGTAAGAGTATGGATTGCAATAGAAATTGTTTCCTAGGAGCAGAAGTGAGTCTATTGCTGGTTGAAGGGTTCCTGACATAGATGAAAAAGATGCAAACTATTTGTAATGAACAGACTGAAGGCTAAAGTGACAGAAAAAATAGTAAGACAGCACACTAAGGAGAGATTAAAAATTGGCATTATCAGTCTGCAAGATAGTTGGGTTATAAATTGAAAGGACAGAGATAAACAGTATATGGGAAAATGTCTGAGGTGTAATATATAATACTGCAGGGTACAATTAAAAATATGAACAGCAATGTCATTTCATATTTTTTTTTCAAACATCTGTTAGGTACGTGTGTTTACTGACTGAGAGTCTTGTACAAATGCTGCCCATTTGAGGGGCACTAATACTCAGTAGTTCAATTTTTTGGGTCAGCTCACAGTTTTGATGACGAGCAATAAGCAATACCTCTGAATGTCTATTCTCTTTGCATGGCTGATAATTAGTGTTACACTATGCATTGTCTATGATGAACCCATCCAGAATCTTTATATCAATGCAGTAATATATTATAATGTAAACAAATCTTGACTTATATTAGCTCTAAAATTTAAAGGAAAACTACAAAACTAGACAAAAATATCAGCACTCTTTTTTCACTCAGATAAGTTTTCACTTGATAACAAGCAATGTCTTTCTGTTTTCTTGATTTTGAGATCTTTATAGCAATGTTAAATTATTTGGCCTATACTCATAAATACATAAATAATAATTTAAACAACATTCTGTTTGTCTCGTGCTGTCAGACTAACAGTATGAGTATTGACAGTTTTCTTCGTTATTATCTATTTGTTCAGCTGATGCGATGAACAAGTTTATATGTTACTTGGTTTCAATAACAGGAATATTAATGTTTGCATGGATACAGCTTCATAATAGCAAACATATAGCAAACTAGCAAATTATCCAATGTAGTGCTTTATACATAGGTAATGGCAGCATATTTTTTGTTCCCATTTACCCATTTCATCCTTTGCACCTCGATGCGGTGGTAGTGGTGCTGCGGCAGCGTTGTCGCCTCACAGTTAGATGTTGCCCATTCGATTCTCAGTTAGAGCGTCTTCTGTGTGATGACATGCGTGAATGGGCATTCCTTCATTGAAGGTTGTGCGTTAGGCCTGGCAATCCAGCACGTAAAACTCTACTGCCTATCATTAGCGGACCGGAGTTCCGCTGTGGCGACCCCTAACCGGGAAAAGCCAAAAGACACAAACAAATCCTTTGCATCTCGATAACATACAACCCAGTTACAAAAATATGAAAATAAACATAAAAATGTTTATAACAGGTGAGAATGGTTAATATCAGCTTTGCAGTGTATCCTAACCAAGCAATGTTGGTTTTATTCAATTTATTACCTGACTGGCTTTTATTAAGAGGTAAGTTACTTGATTAAGGAAGCTAGTAACAAGCAATAAAATAATTCCTTAAGGAATTAAGAGTGCTGAATGGAAGTACTACATAAAAAGGTTATAGCTGGGAATAAGTATGTCAAAACCATCATTATTCCAATGAATATAAACATTTTTTTATTAAATATTTGAATGTGTTGGACAAGGTTATTCTCAACTTATCTAGACAATCAGCAAACCCAAGTGCAATGCAGTGGGGTTCTGTTCTGTTCCCCCATTAATCTACAGCTTTAGTTTTAGGGGGCTAATCCAATCAGATAGCTAGTCAGGGCTAATTTATATAAAATCCAACCTAGGTTTCCAGCCATAATGCATCTGGAAAACAATAGCCAGATCCTTCTCATCCTCATCAGAGGGAGAAGCTCTCCTGTCTTCACAGAATAGTCCATCAAGTAAGGCAGACTGAAGTGAGTTTAGATGCATAAAAGTATCTGGTGAAGACATTTTGCCTCAATGAAGCACAGATGAAAACTGTTAGTGAAATCTTGCTGCTAAATGTTATGTGGCTCTGCTGTGCTTCTTACAATACATCAGTATTGTAAATATGACTGCATAGTTATTAAATAAATGCAACATCTGAAGCTGCTACTACTACCCTGACTTTTGAGAAATATCTAAGTTCTCCTCCTTTGTCAAATATCAGCGACAAACACATATTTTTTCAGCGAGAGTACCAGTGCAGTCGTACATCGTGTTTCTGAATGCATGTGGCATTTGGTGCAGAGGGTTAAGGCTGTGAACTATAGTGCTGTGGTCCAGGATTTGATTCTCTGTTCCATTATCTGACTACAGTGTGACTTTGAACAAGTTGTTTAACCAGACAGTGCTTGGGGCCATCTGGGAGTCTGTGCTAGGATCTGCAATAGACAGCTGGACTGTAAGCCTAATAACCTTGTATAAACCTAATACATTGATCTACCAAGGATTAGGGCTTACCAGTTCCCTGCTTTGGAAATACCTCTCCCCATTACCAGTTTTGTTGGGAGGTTGGCATAATGGTTAAGGTGCTTATCTTACAGACACAAGGTGCAAGGTTTGATTCTTACATGGAGTAATTGGCTAGGCTTAAAATGGTCCAAAAGGACATTTAGCCTAGTACTAATGTTTGAACCTATGGAGCTATGAACACTCAGAAACTTCCAATCAACTACCAAGTACTTATTACCCTCCATGCGTCTTAAAACAGAATAATCACATTAACTTGTGATAACCATGAAGCTAGCAGAAATAATATTCAGACATTAAGCAGTTTTAGATTAAAATACATTACAACCTGTTAAATCTTTCTTTCTATTTTCTGTCTTCCACACTCTTAGCTGTCTATTTTTCACGTCATTCTTTTCCTCATTAAGCATCCTTTTGGCTGCCCACAATGTAAGTGAGTTTATAGGAAAGCCAAAAAGAAAGAAAAAATTCTTAATACATGGCCAAATCAGATTGGGTACCAAGAAAGAATGACTGAAAACGTAACTAGTATGTATAATAAGGGTCTATATCACTTCGACGAAATGGCAGTAGTTCGAACACCATCTGTTCGAACTTATAACCTCGAAGTGCAAAACTATCAAAGGCTTAGAACAGCAATTTTTTTTTCCCAGGGAAAAAAAATCACTGTTCCAAGAAACACACACACAACACAAGCACACCAAAAAAACAGCAATCCACACACATACACTTAAAATCCCACATCTAACCCTACACTAAACTGTACATACACTACTATCTCTCCACTTACCTTAATCCAAACCTTAACCCTAAGGTCCGTCACTATCGCACACTCACCTGACCTGTGCCCTAACCCTAACTCACCTATCCCGCCCTAACTCTAAAGTCTGTCACTATCACACACCCACCTCACTCGCGCCCTAACCCTAACTCACCTATCCTGCCCTAACCCTAAAGTCTGTCACTATCGCACACCCACCTCACCTGTGCCCTAACCCTAACTCACCAAACCTGTGCCCTAACCCTAACGTCCGCACAATCGCACACATACCTGAACCCGACCCATAACTTTCCAAACAGTGCTGAAAATCACGAGGCTAAAGAAACGGCCCACCAAATACTTTCCTTGGGAAAGAATTCAGTGTTCCGCAGCTTCGCGATAATCAGTTTTTGAACTTCACAGTTCAAACATATGGTGTTCGAACTGCTGAAGTTTCGAAGAACTGATAGGAACCCTATAATAATGTATGTTGCAAACTGATATATATGCAACCCACCAATAAGTTGTTCTTCACTGATGCCTTGGAAAAGATACCATAATAAAGGTATAAATTAAATGCCCATAAGTATTCCTTTGTTACTTGTATATAGGCAGTTCTTCGAAAAATCTATATGACAGCAACTTCTCCTATGTAAAACTCATAGAAGCATCCGTGATGCTCTTATTTTCTAGTCTGTCTTTATCAAATTACCTCCCTTCAGTTGTAGGTAACTTATCAGGATAAAAATAGACTTTTTGATTTGTGAAGTATGAGTTCAGAGAATTGATTTTTTATATGCATGTCCCCTTTTTAAGATCATGAAAAAAATCGTATGCATTGTCCTGGAAAACTTTAGTTCCTATTTTCCCAACATGCATTCTGCAACTTATTAGAATAAATAACATTTGCAAATATTTTACTGTTCCAGAAGTGTTTTCTACAACAGATTGTGCTTGGGAGATTTTATGAGCTTTGTATGTATGAGTTAGACATTCACATATATGTTTGAAAGAGTTAAAGGTTCATACTCTTCATCAGTTTTAGTAATAATGTTGGAAGAATCTGATCAATAATTTTGATTAAGCGCTGATTTTTGCTTCCAGTCATCTGGAACACCAGCTTATGAAAAGTTGTCACTGTGCACTCTCAGTTCTAAATCAACATGTTTTGTATTTAACGTGTTTCTGTTTTTTATGTCTTCATGGCTGTTGCTTGTAACTATTAGTTGTGACAGCCCAAAAATAATTATTTCAGTCTTGTCAAGGTACTGAATTTTTGTACTAATTTTAGAAGTGTATTTTGTGAGCAGTATCAGCAGCTGTAGCTGTGAAGGCTTTGACTTAGTCATAAGGGCTGTCAGTTTCACTAAGGATTTTTACTGCCAGTTTACTAATTATGAATATTGCTATTAAAGGTAGCATGCACCACCTGAACTGTTAAAGAAACAACGTACTACTTAATAAGACTATTATCAACCATCAAGACATCTGGCTTTACTGATATGACCGATACATCTAAATGATGCAAACCTTTTCACTTTGCAGCTATACCTTGTGTGATTAGTAGACGCTAGTAGTCTGCCCTTTCAATGAAATGCAGTAGCAGGTTTGTAAATGGCAGTACTCCTCAAGAACAGATTTAATAACAGTTTCTTGTTCAGTCAGTCTTAACAAAAATATTTAATATTTCTTTTGAACAGACCCATTTTAGTGAAAGGATGTCACGTATGTTTTGAATTAATTCAGGAGACAATAGATATATGTATGCGTGTGTGTGTGTATGTGTGTGTGTA
Source organism: Protopterus annectens (assembly GCF_019279795.1). NCBI lineage: Eukaryota > Metazoa > Chordata > Ceratodontiformes > Protopteridae > Protopterus > Protopterus annectens. Next base: position 2,655,845 of record NC_056729.1, read on the forward strand.
CATTTTTTTCCTTTTGATCTCTCTGCAGGCTCCTATTACTTGATTTTGTTGAGACAGGCCACTGCTGGCTGGCAGACTATGCCCCATTAGTAGTAACCCTAAAACAGACACATTAGAGGAACTCAATGGGTTATACACACTCAATGCATCCTAGTTGCAGCCATGTAGATTATGTCAAGCTGTCAAAACCTATTCACTGCCCCCTTTGTAATTAGTCACACTGAAATATATGGATACAGAGAAAATACGGATTCTGCAAGTAAGACGGACACTGGCATTTCTAAAATAAATTTAATTATGAATGACTTCTCAGTTACAAAACGTGGTATGCAATAGGCATCAAAAACATTCTGTAATATAATCTACAAATGGAAAGAAAGCAACCCAGATGAATATATGAAGAGAAAGAAATGTATCCTACTTAAGAAGGGTCTATATCACTTCGTCGAAACGGCAGAAGTTCGAACACCATATGTTCTAACTTCTAAACTCAAAGTGCAAAACCATTGAAGGCTTAGAACAGCGATTTTTTTCCCCAGGGGAAAAAAAATTGCTGTTCCAAGAAACACACATAACACAAGCACACTAAAAAACAGCAATCCACACACATACACTTAAAATCCTACATATAACACTACACTAAACTGTACATACACTACTATCTATCCACTTACCTTAACCCAACCCTAACCCTAAGGTCCATCACTATCGCACACTCATCTGACCTGCGCCCTAACCCTAACTCACCTATCCCTCCCTAACCCTAAAGTCTGTCACTATCCCACACCCACCTCACCCACGCCCTAACCCTAACTCACCCTACCCGTGCCCTAACCCTAACGTCCACACAATCGCACACTTACCTGAACCTGACCCGTAACTTTCCACCACAGTGCTGAAAATTGCAAAGCCACAGAAATGGCCCACCGAATTCTTTCCCTGGGAAAAAATTCGATGTTCTGCGGCTTCGCGATAATCAGTTTTTGAACTTCACAGTTTAAACATATGGTGTTCGTACTGCTGAAGTTTCGACGAACTGATAGGAACCCCTTAAGAATACATAAAAAATGGCTGAACAAAAAAGTAGCATGTAGAACTTCATCTTCAGTTTTACTTTGTATGTTTTAGCCCAAAACACCTTAACATTAAATCAAACTGATCCACAGTCACTGATAACAAAAACATCAAACAATTATATTTACAAATTGTACTAAGCAGTATCTGAAGCAGACATTGTCATCCTACCACATTATAAATCAATTCAAAGGGATAAGTGTTAATGCTCTCAGCATTTCCATACATAAAATTCATTGCATCCACTATATTTGTAAAATAAACAGCAGAATAAGAACTATAGGAGAAATAGCCTGCAGAATTGATAGATTTCTGTATGGGTGAAATATAACAGCATGGTCATTACAATTACACTACACTGTGAACAATTTTCACATTTAAACGTTACCTGATTTACTCATACAACTTATATACAGGTATACTATGTTCAAGTATTTGTTTTAAATTCCTTCATTTCTTAGTAATAAACAATCCCCAGGATTCATGAAGCTTGTGCCAGGCACAGGCATAGCATCGGCGATCTCACACCAAATATGGCCGCCGAGCGATTCAGGTACAAGCTGTTTCCACGTGCACTACCAGCGTATTCCACAGCTGCTCAGCTCCCAGCGCATGTATGCTAATTATCCCATGATTAGCAGTGTAGCATGCAAATAATGGTATATAGCAATTCATGAAGTGGTGCAGGCGTAGCGTAAGTATGCAGAAATGTAAACCAAAAAAAACGGTTTACATTTTTTCAAACATAAAATTGGAGCCATGACAGCAGACCAAACTCATGTATTATACTGTTAATATATGCCAATGGCTACATATATAGCCATTGGCATAAAAAACATGCACAACACATAAAAAAGAACATTTAATGTCATGGCCACACTAACGCAAAGGAAAATCACAGTGCATCGGTGCGCAAACGGGATCACAATGAAAATATATTTATATGTAATAAAACTGCAATGTAACACATTTCATGAATTCTCCATAATAGACAATGTCAGGCATGCTACACCACAACGATGGCACAAGGGTTGCTAAGGGTCTGTGACAGTGTTCTGCGCGGTAACTAGGAATTAGTAGTCAATGCCATGCAAATGAGACAAGTAATACTGAATCGCAAAATCCTCGCTGGCATAAGGATGTACCTCACAGCGTAGCAGTACAACACCGAGGTGTGTCCTGGAGATAAAAATGACATCAAGAGAGGGGTGCGCCACCTTAGCTGTAAGCACATTGGATCATTGCTAATCCAGGTTGCCTGTTGCTAAGCAAAGCAACAAGATAGCAGTGTGGAAGTAGCCATAGCGTTGCTTAGCTGAGAGCACAAAAGGTAACCAAAAGTGCATGTAAACATGGATGAAAACGCACTCAAAACTAGGTAAACGGCTGTGCGTGGCATGCACCACAGCTGAAACAGGAAGGATATGGGAAGACAATAAGGAAATGCTGCATCATGGTAATTGGAGTACAAATGAGTATTTAACACCTAGGAACTCACAGTGGGCCATTGACAACAGCTAACAAGGCTGCTAGCAGCTACCTGCAGAACAGGAAATGGGAGGTGCCATACTGCAAAGAAAAGAGAACTGTCACAGCAGGACAAAGCAAACTTGCAGTAGATCAGCTATATAACACATTTCGCTACACAATCCTGGATTGGGAAAGTACAAAACAAGAAAGCCGGCAGCTGGATGCATGCCTGACAATGGGAGGGGAATCGGATTGAAAAGTGAAGTAAAGAGCATTAGATGAATCACATCAGCCAAGCATAATTCAACACCAAAGGCCCCACAATAGCAGTACCTGCTGTAAAACCCATAATTATGATACCCTGCAGCTGGAATTGCACATACACACCCAATTACACCAGCAGCATCCATTGCACAATAGTATAAAGTGTGAAAGCACCTCACACACACTTGTGTATTCCCAGACACTCTGCATCATTGGTGTATACAGATGGGGAACGTTTAATATGTACATGTTAGGGGCTGCCATAGCTTTGATTCACTGGCATGTGTTGGAGACTGATGGTGGTGTGGAGGATGATGCTGACAACCATCTCCGGCACCAGAGGTGAAGAAGAGTGTTCAGACCCAGGGTAACCTGCCAGGGGCTACATGATTTGGAGATAGTAGAGCATTACAGGGTGGACAGGGACACCATACAGCAACTTGTTGAGCTGCATCAGCCACATCTCAGAGCCAGAAATAGCAGAGGGGAACCCATCCTAGTGGACATGAAGGTATGTGTAAGCTTGAGAATACTAGCCACAGGTACCTTTCAAAGGCCAACTGGGGATATCATGGGAATCTCACAGACATAAGCATCCAGGGTACTCCACCAGTTCCTGGTTGCCATGTTACCACATGCCGGTGAGCACATATACTTCCCCCAAATGCAGGAGGAGTTGGCCAGCAATATGCGTCTCTTCCACCGTGTGGCAGACTACCCGGAGGTACTGGGTACAATAGACTGCACACACATACACATCAATACACCACCCGGTAAGCAGGGTAGGCACTACATAAACTGCAAGGGATACCCCTCCATCAACTGCCAGGTCGTGTGCAATGCCCAGGGCATTATTATGGATGTGTGTGGTTGCAGCCCTGGAAGCTATCATGACTCCCACATCTGGTATGCCTCACAGTTGTATCGGGTATTTGCCAGGGGGACATCTCATATAGCCACCTGGTGGGGGAAGCTGGCTATGCACAGGAACCGTGGATGATGACTCCCATCAGAAATGCACACACACCTATGCAAGAACGCCATAATGAGGCACACACAGAAACCAGAATCATCACAGAGCGTGTGTTTAGGATGCTGAAATCATGGTTCCATTGCTTGGACATATCTGGTGGAGCCTTGCAGTACTCTTCAGGCATGTGTGCCCACATATTCATAGTATGTGCCATGCTACACAATATGATCCTGCGGAAACAGCTGCAGCAGGGACAGAATGGAGAAGGCCCTCACAGCCTACCACCATTGCCAAGGGCCCCACAGGCACAGAGTGACTCAGACCACGAACACCCTGTGCCAGCCCCAGTAGGCAGATGGAGGCTTGCCCAGTATGCCCATGCCTTGGCAAAGAGGGAACGTATAGCACACACACTGACAGTGTAGGCACCTATGGACAGACACCCTTCTCCACCTGTACACACAGCAAACATGGATGGCACACACACACGACCACCTGTAAATTGTCATGTATAGGTGGTCTACTGTGTGCATCCTACATAGGCAGCCCTCAACTATTGTACACACAACTACCATTGGCACAAGGTAAATCAATACCTGGACAGTAAATTAAGCTATCAGCATGTGCTGATACTGTATGTATAGGTTCATAGGTTCATAGGTAGATTAATGCCTAACTTCCCAAGGCCACTCATAAGCATAGCCAAAATGTGTCTGCTGTTGCCACCCCATTGATTAACTAACTGTCCTTCTGTGGAGCAGAGGCAATTGCGGGATCCCTGGGGTGTATCCACTGCTCCCCACCCACTCTGCAAGGATTCCCTGGAGTGTTAGTGAGGGGTTCCATATAATGTAATCAGGGATGTAGTTCCAAATCATGGGGAGTACCCGTGACAGGAATCTGTCACTCCAGCATCTTCCAGTTATGGTGGTGGCAAGGTGTAGCTCATTACAGTGTGTGACTCACTGTGACATGGGTTCCCGTAGGTGGAGCATATCCATTAAGCCTGACTTGGGCATGGCTTTGTTGCCCAGCAAATATCATCTCTGAGTAAATGAGATGCCACTGAGTAATGCAAGAGTTTATGCAGTCTGACAGCATAGGACGCATGCATGAGGGCATTATCACTCTTTATGAGGTACATTCATGGCCCTTCCAGCTGTCAGATGTGTCTTCTGAGGTACATCCAAAATGGGTTATTATACTCGATGATGGGATTGATGAGTGATAAGTAAAGGGGCACAATAACCTAAGTCTGTTTAGATGCGAACCCTTAAGGAATCAGATGGCCTACATAGACGGATGTCCTAACCACTTCACAGATATGAATGTCAAAGGAGAGATCACTATGTAATGTAATCCCCAAATACCCATTACGTCATCTGAATTATAGTGTCTGCCACTCATGTGTTAATATGTGTGTGTGTAGTTTCCCAAAATGGAATGACCATGCAGCATGTGGCCTTTAGCTGGAGGCCATGAGTCTGACACCCTGTGCTGGTCTATGTGAGGCCCCTTGAAGTATTCTATGACAACCGGACTGTCAGTTATGGTTCCCAGTCTGCAGTAATCGCCAAACACTGCCTGCTGTAGTCCACCTATGTTAGCCCATACCTCTGAGAAGTATATGGCAAACGGTAGGGGTTCCAGGACTGAGTCCTGTGGGACACCAGTTATGACTGGTCAAGAGTTGGACCTACAGGCTGCTAGGCTTACCATGGGGGTTCTGTGTGTAAGCCTGTTGACAAACCAGCCTGTGATGTATGGGTGTATGTACTGGCTGGTGAGTGTAGAAATAATACCTGAGTGGGGAATTCTGTCAAAACCCTTGGTGAGGTCCAGGTAGTATGTGTGAACTACTACATCCCACACCTAAAGTCTAGGTGACTGTAAGATGTGACACAGGTTCAGTAGGCATGATCTGCACTCAATCAAGCTGATCTGGGTTAGGTCAAGTGTCTGGAGGTTACCATTGTCTATGTTAATGAGTGCCATGAGGATGTGCTCCATAGCCGTGCAGATCAGGCTACTCAGGCTTATGGGGTGGTAGTTACCATGGTCAGTTGTGTCACCACCTTGGTGGAGTGGAATAGCTGTTGCCATGCATCAGTGAATGGCCATGTAGCCTGTGTAGAGGCTGATGTTGAATTGCTATATTAGGCAGGGGGTCACTTTGTCTTGTAGTGGCTGCAGGATGCAGTCTGGGACAGCATCTGCCTACATTGATGGTCTGTCATGCCATTTGAAAGGGCCATTACCACCTGTATGTCTCAGATGTCTGGGATACTGTATGTTTTGGGTATTGTTGTGGGCCCTGTAGGGGGTGAAGCTTGCTCCGAATGTATCATCAAGTGTGTTGGTGATATCATTAGGGTCAGTATATTCAGTGCAATATTGCACCAGCACAGTGCCAGTGCAAATCTGTGTGTTACTGCTTACATCCTTGACATATCCAAAGAAGCCTTTGTGGTCATATTCCGAATCCATGCCTATTTACCTGTAGATGTCAGCCTTGGATGATTATATGAGTAAAGTATCTTGCTAATACTGGTCATGGACATCTGCATGTCTTGGGATTTGGTATTGCTCTGGACTACTGTCCTACTTTTGTTGTATAGCCTGTATAATGCAGGGGTTCAGCAGACTGGTGTCCTTGTGTAGGAGTAGCGAGTCCTGGTTTATCATTGATGGCATGACCCATACATTTTTATAGGTGCTTATAGAGTGCATTTGTAATTCTGTCTGTATCTTGAGCAGTGTCATCCCTGAGCGTGGGGTCTGTGAACCCTCCCACCTCTGTCATTAGTACTGTGAATTTAGCTGTAGGAGAGCTATTCACTGTGTGTTCCTTGGGTGGGGGAGATGGATGGGAGTGGAAATCATCAGTGAATAGTTTATGGTCAGATCTAAACAGTGACCAGTTTACTTCTGCTGTAGTACACCTGTTGCACATGTTAGTGATTACCACTTCTAGTATGTTTTCACCTCTTGTTAGTCCATCTACCAACTGATACAGGCCATATGAGGTGATAAATCCTAGGAAGTGCTGGGCCTGGAAGTGAATACTCGAGTAGGTTATCCAGTTAAGTGTAGGGTAGCTGACATTGACCAATAACAGGGTGTCTGGTAGGACTTTCATGTTTACCACTGTCTCCAGATAGTTGTAGTGGTGCTCCTGGGTCATGGAGGGTTATCTGTAGCAGCTCACAGTTTGCATTGCAGTCGTAGCTGATGTTAGCTGCACATGGATGATCACAGAGGTATCATGCTGCCCCACTAACTTGGAGTTGTAGGTATCTCCGATGAATATGGATACACCCCATCCATGTCTGTGCCAGTCCATGTTCAGTGGCTGAAATGTGTATTATGGGTTGTAGTCTGGTAGTGCCGGTGGGCTCACAGGAGCCTTATACAGGTCCCAGTCACAGTACAGATGTAGATGTTGTCCATACTGATGGGTGCTGTGAGTGCGTGCATGTTGTGAGTACTACCCCTGGTGTTGAGTAGCCTAACCCTCATTGATTCCGCTATTGTGCAGTTCATGGAGGTGAGATTCACCTCTGAGACCTGCCTAAAAACAGCACCATGGGGGTGCCAATAGCCTTTCCCAGCATTCCAAAGCCTTAGACTGACACATACAAGTTGGTATGGCATTGTTGCAGGCATGTTTCCCATCTGTGCTTGTGTCCCATCTTTCCTGTAGGTAACCTACTGGTAAGCAATACAAAGCCTGAAACTTGTACATGTCCATTAGCATCCAAGATAGGCTTTTGGAGTGATTATGCATCAGTAGTCTGTCTGCTATTGCTGTACTTAAGTGTTGTCTGACTACATGTTGATTTTACACTGTATATTGTGATCAGAAAACTCTGCATAATCACATATGATGTTTGAGATGGCCTGCACTGTACAGGTTCACAGATAGGAAGTAGGCTATCTGCACAAGGGCATTTAGAAGCATAGCTACAGTGTGGTGGCTTTACCTGCACCATTGATGAAGTAACTGCGCCTCTGTCAAGCATAGCCAATGAAGTGATTCCAGCCAGAGTCGCTGGAAGCTGTTGAAGACTGGGGTGCTGTAGGGTGATAGGGGCACATAGTGATCTCAAAAGGGCATACTAACATGACAACCCAACAGCATTCACTTTCCCCAACAGGTCTAGCAGCTATAAAACTGGAGTGGCTCTCCCACACCCTGGCTGTGTGTTTCTGGGACACATGATCCCAGGGGTGTATATACTGCTGCCCAGTCACACATCAAGGTTTCCCCTGAAGTGTGTCAGTGAGGGGCTATGCCAAATGTAGTTAGGATGTTAATGTATAGTCTCCCAATTCATGCGTTATGTCGGTATTTCGAGAAGCTCACTGGGTGTGGGTGGCTCCGCCTGTTGTGTAGTCAAGCTTACACATAGGACTCATGGACATAGGAAATAGGCAGAAGGAACATTAATGTCAATAGTGTAATGGCTACAGCATTTGCATAATATATGTGCAGTCCTGGTTCAAATCCCAATAAAGTCAGAGATGATTTACATGTTACATAGTATACCTTAACCACAGCTTGCATATATAGGTAGTATTCCACAGAATAATAAACATTTGGAACACACCACCACTATAATGTGCGTTAATCACCCTTGCACTACCAGTGCCTGCTCTGAGAGGTAAAATGAGCACTGCCAGGATTAGAACATGCAACCATGTACTCAATCTTCACAATAACCTACCACTAAGCTACCTGAGATGTGCCAACAGCAGTTGTGTATTCTGACAGGTTAAAACACAAAAGGGAGGAATGTGTGGAAATAGGACAAACTGCCATGTACCCAATGAAAGGTGTATGCTATATAAATATATATATATATATATATATATATATATATATATATATATATATATATATATATATATATATATATATATATATATATATATATATATATATATAGAGAGAGAGAGAGAGAGAGAGAGATATATGTCGATATATAGGGATATATATATATATATATGTAGATATATAGATAGGTTAACAACTTCTACACAACCAGGGAGGTACATATAAATGGGATACCTACCAAATACCGAATGTTTGACATACCGACGCGGGTAATCACGAGGCTTAAAGACCGAAAGACCACAGTACTAAAACACCAGAAGCACAAGTTTTAAAATCCCGATGTTAAGGGACATTTAGTTAGTGCTTCTGATGTTGCAGTTCAGGTAGGTTACTGTGTGTAAGTGCATTTCTGAGGGCTGTAGTGTGTGTAAGTGTGTGTTCTGAGTGTGGTGTGTGTTCCGGGGGGACTGTAACGTATGGGTGTGGGTTTGCTTTGTGTGCCTGTTTGTGCGATCTTGGAGGTAGAATATTAAAATAGGGGGGTGTGGGGCGTGCAGCCACCCACATGGGGTGTGTAGGGGGGCTTGCCCACCTGCTCATATGTAGTGTAGGATGTTTTTATGGATGTGGTGGGTAGCAGTGTGTCTTTGTGTGCGTGTGTGTGTGTTCCGTGTTTGTGTTACTTTCACGAGTTTGACTGTCGCGAGTTTGAGTGTTCTGTGATGTGGGGTATGGGAGTCTGGGCCCGGTACTGTGGGCGTCGGAATTGTGTGCATTCAGGATTCCGTAGGTATCCCGTATACAGCGGTTGAAATGTTCATATATGAGTATAACATGGACCATAGCAATCACACATTCCACCAAGACCAAATTTTATGAACAAAGGATATGGAGAGTATAGGCCTATACACTATTACAAATATGTGCTATGGACATGAGCCAAAGATAGGGTTACCACCTGCCCACTTTGCGAGGGACAGTCCCTCTTTGGGCAGCTGTGTCCTGACCAAAAATATTAAAAATGGCAAATGCCTTGAGATTGTAGGACATAATTATGTCCCATACATAATGTAATAGTTGCATAACATAGTTATTTCTGTATCTAAAATGCCTACATGTTATAAGAAACAGGATAAGCAACTAAACTGCTACAAGAATAAGCTTATCTTTAGGCAAAAAAGGAAAGTTCTATCCTTTGTACTGGCCATGGATTTGTGTCGGCCTGTAAAATCTGATGTGTGTGTCCCGAAAATGTCCCACTATGGCCATTTGAAAAGCTGTCAACCCCAGCCAAAGAGGGTCAGTCACCAACACAACTCCAATGACTGCAAATACCTATGACAGAAATACACAGACAGCTTTCATGTAGCAACACTTTATTACATTCTGATGTATTGCCAAAATGATTCAAGGACTAACATCACCTGCATGCTATACAGGAACCAATTAACAGTGCCTAAATGAATCAGCCTGCAATTACCATAGTATTAGTTCACTAAAGGATAGGTGTTCAAATAGGGAAGGAACCCTCACACACATATAGATTATGCATAAAAGCAGTTCCTACAAACCTGTATCTGCTATGTACACTCACCAACATCTCCCCCACACCCAAACCAAGTATAATACAAACTGTAATAACATCACAAATCATTCACTCACTGTATGACATCTGCAGAAGTCTTAACATACCTTGTCAGAGACAAACTAACATGGCCCTATGTGAAACAGTTGCTGTTATACAATGGAACAGCTGCTGATGTTACAGGGTTTGTTTGCACTAATCCCATTTCAGAGGGTTGTGTGTACACCAGGAAGTGTTACCAATTACTGATTAACAGCACAGTATGATACACATGTACACCAAACCAAAGATGTCTGGTGAGCACATTGTAAACCACCTAACATTTCATGCATAGCCATACAGCCTTGAGCTGCCCAAACATCCTTGCCAGACTGAAACATCTGCAGAAGTATCAGGTACAAACAAACCCTGCATAAGTAGCAATGTTCTGAAATATAACAGCTGTACTCACATGTAGAACATCTTCTAGCCATTACACACAATCCATGGGAGTCATGAAGCTAATATATCTCTGTCTGTCTCCATATAGCTGTTGCAAAACATCACAAACAACACATCCAGGCCATCTTCATCGGAAGTAAGGCAAAGGGACAACGTCCAAGTGGAGTACTCAATTATACACCACTGTTGCCATGGTATTGGCTAATGGAGTAGCTGCACAGCTGATGTGCATGTAATTAACTACTTTGGAACACCAACTGCTGGTCAGGATAGCACATGTTACCAATATAGGTTCATAGGTTCATACTAGGCTATCTGCCCTGGGGCAATTATAAGCCTAGCCCGATTCTGTATGGCTTACGCCACCCCTTGATTTGAGTATACTGTGCCCTTTTTAAGGTTTAGTTTACTGTGCCTCTGTCCAATAATGACACAGGAGTAATCCCTGGGACAAACCTACGATCCCTCATCCACCTATCGAGATTCTTCTTGAAGAGATTCAGTGAGGTGCTCTGCCTCACATGAACTGGAATTCTATTCCAGAGTGAAGGGAGCCTCTGGGTTATGAACCTGTCCCTCCAGCAAGTTCTATTTATTTCTGTGCTGAGATTCAAGTCCCTCGAGCGTGTGGCTCTAAGGGATTTAGATTTATTGAGGTGGAGCATGTCCATTAATTCTGAATTTGACATAGCTTTGTATGTCAGGCATAGATCGCCTCGAAGTAGGCGGTATGCAACTGAGTAGAGCTGGAGTTTTTTTAACCGAGCAGCATATGGCATCTGTTTGAGACTCTTGATCCTCTTGGTGAGATACTTTTGGGGTCTTTCTAATTGCTGCAGGTGTTGGGTAAGGTACATCCCAAAAGGGCCATTATATTCTATGATGGGCCTGATGAGGGATGAATAAAGGGGCACAATTACCTCTCTTGATCTAGATGTGAAACCCTTCGTGATGAGGTGGGCTATGTAGAAGGTCTTTCTAACCACTTTGGCAATGTGGTTTTCAAAGGAGAGATTGCTATCAACTTGGGTCCCCGGGTCCCTAATAACTTTCTCTGTACTTAATGAGTTTCCGTTTATGTGGTAATTTGTGGGCACATTGTTTTTGCCAAAGGGTATGACTATACATTTTTTGGCATTTATCTTTAAGCCATGGCGCTGGCACCAGTTATCTGTCTCTGTGAGACCTTTTTGAAGGATGTTTGTGTCAGCTGGATAGTTGATTATGGTGCTGAGTTTGCAGACGTCTGCGAACTTGGTGAGCCATAGTCCTCCCACATTTGCCTGTACCTCGGAAAAGTATATACTGAACAAGAGTGGTTCAAGGACAGAACCCTGTGGGATGCCACTTGTGACCGGTTTCGAGTCGGACATGGCTCCAGCAACTCTCACTCTGTGGGTTCTGTCTTTGAGCCAGTTTGTGACCCATCTTGTAACATAGGGGTTTATATTTAAGCTGGATAGCTTACCTATGATGCCCGAGTGGGGTATTGTGTCAAATGCCTTTGCAAGGTCCAGATAGGCAGTGTGGACTACCTTCCCTTCATCTATGGCTTTGATGACTGTTTCGAAGAAGTCAACCAGGTTCAAAAGGCAGGATCTGCCCTTGACAAAGCCAAACTGGGTAGGATCTAGTGTCTGCAGGTCCCCAATGTCTTTGTTTATGAGCTCCATGATGATCCTCTCCATAACCCTGCAGACTAAGCTAGTCAGGCTTATGAGGCAATAGTTTCCAGGGTCCGTAGAGGCTACCTTTGTGGAGTGGGACCACTGTTGCTGTACGCCATTCTGTGGGCACATATCCTGTAGTGAGGCTGAGATTGTATAGCTGTTTTATTTGAGGGATTAGTTCCTCTTGGAGTTCATGTAGGACGCAACCTGGGATGCCATCTGGTCCCATGGAAGCAGTGTTTTTTGCTTTGGAGAGGGCACCTTCACCTGAGCATCAGAGATGTTTGGGAGGCAGCCCTCTGCCGGGATAGATACTTGCTCTTTTGGGGTGGGAGGGGGTGGAGAAGTTTGCACTGAACCTGTCTGCCAGGATATTGGCGATGTCTGTGGGTTCAGTGTATTTTTTGTCGTTTAGAATCAACTCAGAACAAGTCTGGGAGTTGCATCCCAGGTTTCTAACATAACTGAAAAAAGCCTTATGATTGTCTTTGCTGTCCTGTGCAATTTTTCTCTTGAAGCTGGCCTTGGAGGATTTTATGAGGGATCGTAATTTTTTGCTAGTACTGATCAGAGATGCCTTCCTATTAGGGATTTTGCTCTATCATGTAGTAGCTTCCTCCTTCTGTTGTACAGTTTATTTATGGCAGGGGTCCACCAGACTGGACGCCTGCCTTTGGATGATTGGGTCTTGGTTTTGTTTGGGATAGCATGATCCATGCATTCCTGGAGATGTCCGTAGAATGCGTTTATATAGGATTCTGCAGTTTGGGCCGTAGTTTCCACTGGCCCTGGGGCCTTGAAGGATTCCACTTCAGTTTTGAGAAGTGAGAAGTTCGCTTTTGAGAAGTTTTTCACTGTGGCTTTCTGGGCTAGGGGTGAGTTCGGGATGTGGACATCCAGTGAAATTAATTTATGGTCTGATCTTACCAACGAGGGATATACTTCTGGTGTGGAGCATAGAGTCCCCATGTTGGTAATGATCAGGTCTAGTATGTTGTCCCCTCTTGTGGGAGTGGTGACCATAGCATTTGAGTTTATAATTTCCAGGAACCTTTGGGCTAAGGTGCTGGGGCTTGAGTAGTGCTCCCAGTCAATGTTTGGGTAGTTGAAGTCGCCCAATATAATGGTGTTCGGAGAGATCTTCATGTTCTCCAATGTTTTCAGGAAAGCCGAGTGTGATTCCTGACTTTGAAAGGGTGGTCTGTAGGATGCTATAAACTGAAAAGCAGTCTTGCCCACTGTTAGTTGCACATGGATGGTCTCCAATACTTCGTGCAATGCCACTAACCTGGAGGTGTGGATATCCTTGACAAATATGGAAACTCCCCCTCCTTTTGTGGTTCGGTCCTGGTTTTGGGGCCGAAAAGCATGATATGAGGTATAGCCTGGTAGTGCTTGGGTGCTCTCTGAAGCCTTGAACCAGGTTTCTGTCACTGCACAGATATCGATGTTCTCCATACTGAGGAGAGCTTTGAGTGCGTGCATCTTGAGTTTAAGACTTCTGGTGTTTAGCAGCATTACCCTTAGTTTCTTGTTCCTTGTGCTGTCTATGGGGGTGGGTTTGACTTTTGAGCCTTGCCTAAAAAAGACACTATGGTGGTGGCAAGAGCCTTTGCCAATATCCGAAAGCCCAGTGGTGACAGGTGCAAGCTGTCCCTAGCGAAGCAACGTGGCTTGTCGAGCATGTCATCCCAGGCTGACAGACACTGGATCCCCTTTGAATGACACCAAAATTTTAGCCAATTGTTAAAATTGATGATTTTGTCTTTGTACTGTGGCATCATTCTAGGTGATGGTAAGATGCTGCTCAAGGTCAGGGTCATACCAGCCTGGGCTACATGATCAGAAAGCTCCTATATGTCTCTTTTCATGTAGTCCAGGGAGGTACGTCTCAGGTCATTCACACCAGCATGTACATTGACTGAGTCATATTTGTATTTGCTTTGGAGTGACCTGAGTGCTTGTGTTATGTGGCGGATCCTAGCACCCGACAGGCAGCTCACCGTGACCTTCTCTTTATTCAGCCTGGTGAGTGGGACGTCAGTGTGTCTGACAATAGAGTCACCTATTACAAGAGTATCAGGTGTATTATTTAGCCTTAAGGGCTGTGGCTGCTTTGCACACTGACTTTGTGGGTTATGTGTTGTGCGTGTTTTGTTTTGAGGTAGCGTTTGCTTGGATGTCTGCTTTTTTAGGTCTCTGTTGCTTAGGTAGATTCTTATTTAGAGCCTCCGAGTATGTTTTTGTGTATTTATGTGTTTGGTTTGCTGATGTGGTGGGACTATGTGATACTGGAATTGTGTTGTGTGAGGTTACCTTCTCCTCCTGACTGGTTACACCAGTTTTGAGATGAGAGAGCTCAGCCTCCAGTTTGGCTAAATAGTTGCATCTCTCACATATATTTGAACCTGTTTGGAGGAGGAGAGGGTTGTCCGTGTACATGAGACAGTTGTAACATTGCCTCAAAATTCCCAGATTCACCAGCTGGACTGGAGAGGAAACCATTGACTGACCTTTGGACATGCTAGAGTAATACAGGGAAACTGAATTTAAGACAGACCAATAGAGGACAGGGTAATCATAGAGAGTATAAGAGTAAGTAGTAACCATAACCTTAACTATAAAAGAATGGCTTGTCACACATTCAAACCATCTGTATATATCAGCAGAACATTACAAAGAAGATTGAAACACAAACTGAAAAGGATTAAAATAACAGTCAATGACACCTCGGGTTACTAATAAGGTATGTAGAACACTCTGTATCATTCCAATTTAGTATATGTGCTGTCAAAGCACTCAGTATGTCTGTGTATGTAGTACCTGTTCTGTAATAATTAAAGTGTATGCAATGCATATAGTGGAAACAGTTATCTTGTAGTGATGTATTACTGAGCATAGTAATGCTTGTAGTATTTATGTGTGTACTGCTGTAGGTCACAAGGCAAACACCGCATACACAACAAGGGATGCTATATAAGGGCTTTGAACCCAACAATTCGTCTCCAGCCGCTGTCAGTGGCAGAGATGGTCCAACAAGTACTTGCTATAACAGGGGATATTATATGTTGCTATATTGTAACAGTAGGCATATGTAGGGTGTATTACTGAGAATAACATGTCGAAGGTGGGCCTACTGTGCAATTATGATTTGCATTGTGGGATATTGTGCGAATAACTGTGTAATGTACAGTATTGTAGGCAGATATGTATTACATTTTACATAGCATTACTATTATGTTAGGCAAACATTAGTTATGTCTATTGGCATTTACAATACACAATAACAGGATACATATGACTTGTAGTCACCCGACAGTTTATCAGCATGATAGCAAAGTAAAATGGAAGAGCTAGTTAACTATCCATGCACATAAGACATGTAATAGGTTCAAAGGTAGGTACTAGGCTGTCTGCCCAAGGGTATTTATATGCCTAGCTAAAGTGTGTTGGCTTCCACCACCCCATTAGGTTAGTTCCCTGTGCCTCTGAACAGCAGAGCCATTAGTTCCCTGTGCCTCTGTCCAGCAGAGCCACTGCAGTGACCCCTGGGGTATGTCTGTCTCCCATCCACCCATTAAGGTTTCTCTTGAAGAGAGCTAGTGAAAGGCCCTGCCTGATGTGCATTGGAATCATGTTCCAAAGCATGGGGAGTCTCCGGGTCAGGAATCTATCTTTCCAGCAAGTCCTAGTTATCGTTGTGGTTAGGTGTATATCCCAAGAGCAAGTGGCTCTCAGGTGCTTTTGTTTAGGTGGAGCATATTCAGCAATAAGGGGTTGGACATGGGCCTTGTATGTCAAGCAGAGATCACCACTAAATATGTGGTATGCAACCGAGTACAGCTGGAGTTTCTTTAGTTGGGCTGCATAGGTCATCTGTTTGAGGTCAGTAATCCTCTTGGTGTGGTACTGTTGTGGTCTTTCAAGCTGTTGCAGTTGTCTTGTAAGGTACATCCCAAATGGAGTGTTGTATCCTTTAATGGGTCTAATAAGTCATGAGTAGAGAGGCAAAATGGCCTCCTTTGTTCTGGATGTGAACCCATTTAAGATTAGGGGGTTCATGTAGAAGGATATTCTAACCACCGTGGCATTATGGTTATCCATGGAGAGATTGCTATCTACTTGGATTCCCAGATCCCTTATTACCTTTTCTGTATGTAGGGGACTAGCACCTATGTGGTAGTCCACGGGTAATTAGATTTATCCAAAGGGGATGACTATGCACTTTTTGGCATTCAGCTTGAGGCCATGATATTGACATCAGGTATCCATCTCAGTGCGACCCTTCTGGAGGGTGTCTGTATCAGCTGGGGAACCAATTATGGTCTCTAGTTTGCAGTTGTTTACAAACCTTTTCAGCTAAAGTCCTCCTGTGCTTGCTTGTACCTCAGAGAAGTATATACCGAACATGAGGGGTCCTAGGACTGAGCCCTGGGGGATGACACTTGTAACTGGTTTACAGTCAGACCTAGGGTATGCAACTCTTACTGTGTGGGTTCTGTCCGTGAGCCACTTTGCAAACCATCTCATGATGTAGGGGTTAATGTTCAGGTGGATGGGTATGTCGATAATACCAGAATGGGGAATGGTGTTGAAAGCCTTTGAGAGATCAAGGTAGGCTGTGTGGACCTCCTTACCCTCATCTAATGCCTTGGTAACTGTCTCAGAGAAGTCCACCAGGTTTAGGAGGCATGGTCTACCCTTAACAAAGCCAAACTGGGTGGGGTCAAAGGTTTGGAGGTACCCAATGTCTCTGTGAATGAGATCCATGATGATGTGCTCCATAGCCTTGCAGACCAGGCTAGTCAGGCTTATAGGGCAATAAGTCCCTTGGTCCATTGTGGCGCCACCTTTGTGGAGTGGGATAACTATTGCTGTGTGCCATTTAGGGGGCACAGTGCCTGATGTGAGAATATTATTGAACATGGTGCGTAAATGGGGAGCCAGTTCATTCTGAAGTTTGTGTAAAATGCAGCCTGGGATGTTGTCCAGTCCCATGGATGCTGTGATATTGGCTTTATAGTGCAGCTTTTACCTGCATAGCTGTGATTACAGGAACTCTGCATTCTTCCTGTATAGATATGGCTCCTTTAAGGGGTGAGAGGGGGGAAAGGTAGCACTGAACCTATCTGCCAGGATGTTGGCAATATCAGTTGGTTCCATGAGGTTTGTGCCTTTGTGCTGTAACTCAGAGCAGATCTGGGTGTTGCCATCGAGATATTTGACATAGCTATAGAATGCTTTGTGGTTGTCCTTGGAATTTTGTTGTCTTAGCTAGCTTTGGAGGATCTTATAAGGGATCTCAGCTTATAACTGAGGCTGACCAGGGAGCTCCTCCACTCATGGGATTGTACTCTCTTTTGGAACAGTTTCTTCCTTCTGTTGTACAGTTTGTTTATGGCAGGGGACCACCTGATTGGCTTCCTTATTTTGGAGGATAGCATCTTGGTTCTGTTTGGGATAGCACGATCCATGCACTCGTGTAAGTGCTTATAGAGTGTATTTGTGTAGGATTGAGCAGTTATAACTGTATTGTCCATCTGCATGGGTGTCATGAAGTTTACCACTTCTGTCTTAAGAAGCAGGAATGTGGCTTTGTAGAAATATTATACTGTGGTTTCCTTATTGGGGGGTGGGGGTGGAAGGTGGATATCAAGGGTATTTAGCTTATGGTCAGATCGGACCAACGAGGAGTTGACTTCAGGTGTGGAACACCGGTCATTCATCTTGGTAATGCCTAGGTCTAGGAAATTGTTGCCCCTGGTGGGGGTGTGGATAAGTTGATCCAGGGCATTGGAGTTTATGAAGTCCAGAAAGTGTTGAGCTATAGAGTTGGTACATGAGTAGTTTTCCCAGTTAATGGTGGGGTAATTGAAGTCGCCCATTAGTAGGGTGTTTGGTTGAACCCTAATAATTTCCAGTACATCAAGAAAAGAGGAGTGGGAATCTTGGGGCATGGTGGGGGATCTGTAGCAAGCTATAATTTGGATTGCAGTTTAGCCCAGAGGTAGTTGCACTTGGATAACCTCGGATGCAATGTGCTAAGCAACTAGCCTGGAGGGGTGGATATCCCTAATGAATATGGACACACCTGCACCTTGGGTGTTTCGGTCCAGGTTACATGGCCAAAAGTGTGGTATGAGTTATAGCCTGGTAGTGAAGGTGTGCTCTCTGAAGCCTTGAACCAGGTCTCAGTCACTGCACAGATATTGATGTTCTCCATTACAAGGATTGCCTCAAGTGAGTGCATTTTGAGATTTAGACTTTCAGCATTGAGTAGTATTACCCCCAGTTTGTGCTTGCCTTTTCCTGTTATGGTGGTGAATATGCTATTTGAACCTTGCCTAAAGAAGGCACTATAGGGGCAACAAGAGGCTTAGCAAGTATCTGGAATCCCAGGGGTGACAGGCGCAGGCCATCTGTGGCAAAGCATCATGGTCTGTTGACCATGTCATCCCAAGCAGACAGATACTGAATCCCCTTAGAATGACACCAGAAGCTTAGGCAATTGTTGAAGTCAAGCATTTTGTCCCCATACTGCGGTATCATTCTGGGCAATGGCAGAATGCTACTCAGGGCTGGGGTCATACCTGCCTGGGCTACAAGATTGGAGAGCTCTTCCATGTCTCTTTTTATGTAGTCCAGGGAGGTATGTCTCAGGTCATTCACACCAACATGGACAATGACAGAGTCATATTTGTACTTGTTGTGGAGTGACCTGAGTGCGTGGGTTATGTGGTGGATCCTGGTATCTGACAGGCAGCTGACAGTACCCTTCTCCTTGTTTAGCATGGTGAGTGGGACATCAGTGTTCCTGACTATAGAGTCACCTATGACTAGTGTGTTGGGTACATTGTTTTGCCTTATTTGCTGCAGTTGAGTGGCACACTGATTCTGTGGGCTATGTGTCATTGTGGTTGTGTTGGGGTATTGAGGCTGCTTGTGTTTCCACTTTGGACATCTCTGTTGCTTAGACAGATAATTATTGAGAGCCTCCGCAAATGTTTTTGTGTTACTATGTGTGGATTATGGTGGTGTAGATTTAGTGAGACTATGTGATGAGTGTGGTGTGGTGCAAATGTTTACCTTCTCCACATGACTGTCAAGTTCAGTCTTGGTTGGAGAGAGCTTTACCTCCAGTTTGGCTAGATAAGTGCATCTCTCACAGGTTGTAGTGTTGGGTGGTAGGTGGAGAGGGTTGTTTGTGTACATGAGGCAATTTCTACATTGCCTCAAGATGCCCAGATTCATCAGATAAACAGGAGAGAACACTGGAAGCTTACCCTTGGACATGCCTGAATATAAAACTATTTTCCCCTAGATAAGTGAGGAAAGTGAGTACAAGAGATGTTTTACTCTAAGCAAGTGAGAAAAGTACGTACAAAAACTGTTTACCTCTAGGTAATGAGGAAGATTGAGTGCTATAGTAATTAGTAGCTTACGTAGTGCTTACAAGTTCTGAGCAAGTGCTGCGCATGAATAAGCAATCCAGATAGGGTCTTGGATAACATAAACACACTGCCCCCCCAAAAGGTACACAATCATATATCCATGTACACTATAGAGCCCCTGTAACCACAACTATGCAGGTACAAGCTTCACTCAGGCTGCATGGGACCTGTCCACTTCCCAGGTTGTATCATACACATATGGCAAAACAAGTTGCTCTCCACATACACATCATGAAAAACATAGCTTCATGTCAGGCTGTGTACACACTGAATGGTGCACACCAACAGTTATCACAACCCTCAAAGGGGGAGACACCACTGATAATGGGAAGTACTGCACTACTACTACCCTGCTGAGTCTGGTCTGAAAGGCCATGAACCTTGATCAACTTATTTGATGTCAGCAGTACAGATGTAGATGACAGTAAGGTTGATTTCACACTGCATATCATAACCTTGTCATAGGACATCATCACCCATACTGTGTTCCACCTTCACTCAGTATACTAGATGTACATTCCTATGTCACAGGAGTGTTTTGCAACGGGATTGCTGGCAAAACCAACATTACAGAAGGTGTCTAAATAATACATGCACATCACACCAGTGCCAGCTACAGTAAGACAGGGTTAATTCATTGTACCCCCCCCTCATTGTAGTCTATACCACACAGACTAACAGAAGGCATCTGCCTATTGAAGTATGCAAATGACTATGACCTAGGAGCAATAGCTGACTCAGAGTGTTGTGGACAACATACAGAAGGGGCTTTGGGGTGAGGTGTGTGACATATGGCCACAATCTGACATCTACATATTGCATTGTCACCCCTATGTTAATAACCCTGTACCCATGAACTACCACCTAGGCAGCGGTCAACATAATGGACACTGTGTGTAAGGGATGCAGATGGGCAGTTGTCTTTCCTGTGATAGTTATGTCACCACACCTGTCAGGTAGTCATATATGGCAACCTTAATCATGACAGGGTGCCATCCATGAATATAGAGATCATTGTCCAGCCATACTCAACACTCAAGTAACCCATATCAGATCACATATTTCCTTTAAGGAGTATTGGCCATGTTCAGATGGCCTACACCAGCCTTTCCAATCCCCATCTCCACTATGTAGCATGATGCCTACCCTGAATAAAGCCATGTACAACTCAGTGATGTTTGACATGCTACATGTACACATCCTGATGTCAAACACATACTTCATGGACATCCACATTCCTAGTACAAGGATCACCACATGCTGGACAGATCCTTGTCCCATACACTTTACATACTCCTGCCATACTATGCATCCCTGTCCAGTAAAGCTGCACATTGCCCCCTCTCAGACATGGTGTGATGACCGCATGGTAAACGTATCATTAACCATGTGGATAAGTTATGTGGCACTACTTAACTGGCCCCAGATACCTGTCTGGTGGCTACAGCTAGGTAACCTTTCATGCTATATTCATGCATGGCCCAGGGCATATAGCCTACTAGTTGACTTAGACCGTACATGCTATAGTTGATATCCATCCCTGCAAATACCATCTGGCTATCTAGTGTCCCATGTGTATCACATGTGCAACACAGGTGATACATGGCAGGATGTTGAACTGCTGTACAGTGCCATGTAGATGCATATGGCAAAACACATACATGTATCTCTTAACCACTGAGCCTGGAGTTGCCTGGTAAGTCACTACTGCACCTCTAACAACTATAGTCCATATTTTTTTCAAATCTAGGTGCTTAGGATTTCCCTCTCTCTTCCCCCCTTGGCTGACCTGGTGTGACTTAGTTTGAACTCTACAGTTCCCTACAAAATGGTGTCTAACGGGCTGCAATCAGTTTCTCTCAACATTTAAACAGATTGAACGGTGTCTACAGGACTGCAATCAGTTTCTCTCAACATTTAAACAGAATGAACTCTACAGTTCCCAACAAAACGGTGTCTACAGGACTGCAATCAGTTTCTCTCAACATTTAAACAGATTGAACTCTACAGTTCCCTACAAAATGGCGTCTACAGGACTGCAATTAGTTTCTCTAAACATTTAAACAGATTGAACTCTACAGTTCCCTACAAAACAGTGTCTGCAGGACTGCAATCAGTTTCTCTCAACATTTAAACAGAGTAGGTTGCACACACAAAAAGCATTTGTTAAGCTTTCACTTACAGTGCTTTGTAATTAAGCAGGTCACCATATTGGTCAGCGATAGGGCTCTTTGTTTCTACTTGAGTGGTTGCCTCCTTCCCCTGTAACTGAAGCAAATTGACTCTTACATTAAGAGCTGTAATACTTACCTTATAGCTTTAGGACACCTTAGGAAACCTTGTAAACTGCAACAGCCTGGCATTTGAACAACTAACCCTTGTAAAAATTCCCAAAATTGTATACTGTTGGTCTGTCTTTCATGCTAAACATAAGTGAAATTACAGTGCTGAGTGCAAGTAACATTAAAATTAAAGTACTGAGTGCAAATAACACAGTGCTGAGTGCAGATAGTAGGCCCTTACATTCAACTTATCTCTGGTGTGGTGTCTTGAGTCAATCATGGAATTCCCTGTAACCACTCCTTCTGCCTTCTCTTTTCCCCCAACCCCCTCTTTCCTCAAACAGGTTAAACTGCTACAATTCAGTACAGGCATCATTTTCAAATCTAGGTGCTTAGGATTTCCCTCTCTCTTCCCCCCCTTGGCTGACCTGGTGTGACTTAGTGTAAGTTTCTTCATTGTATGGATCTTTTACTGTTTTTTGTGTAACTGAATGACCTGCTGCTAAATTCTGATTCTGCACAGACTGCTCTATTTTTTTCACTGGCTCTATAAGTAGCTAGTGACTTTACTGAATTTCTGTGGTAATATTTGTGTTTAAAGTGAACCTGTACCTAGATAACATGTATAATCAGAGCTCCTCCTTGCTGCATGTGCTTTTTAATGTTTAAATCGCACACACACATTGAAGAAGTGCTTTTTTAATTACAAACACTTTAGCCTCCAAAACCGTAGAGTCCTGCCCTGGCATTTTAGAGCATACACCACATCCATAGCTGTAACAGTTTTCCTCTTAGCGTGTTCAGTATAGGTAACAGCATCGCGGATCACATTCTCCAAAAACACCTTCAAAACACCACGGGTCTCCTCATAAATAAGCCCTGAAATACGCTTGACACCACCTCGATGAGCCAAGTGGCGAATAGCGGGCTTGGTAATACCTTGAATGTTATCTCGCAAAACCTTACGATGTTTTTTAGCACCACATTTACTGAGGCCCTTTCCTCCTTTGCCATGACCAGACATGATTCTCCAAACTGAATGCGAACACAACTGACTTTTTTATGACTTGAATAACTTGGGCTAGCTATACCTGACGTGCTTTTACTGGCAATTTTCCAGTTGTACAATTGTGAACAATTGATTTAGTTTTTCTTAAAGTTTCATAGTTTCATAGTTTAGTACTAGGCTATCTGCCCTGGGGTATTTGTAAGCCTAGCCATAGTGATGTGGCTTTCGCCATCCCATAAAATGGTACAAAATGCACAGAATAGATTTAGAATACTGTGCCTCTGTCTAGTAGTGACACAGTGAAGGTCCCCTTATATAATAGAATTAGTTTACTGTGCCCCTGTCTAGTAGTGACACAGATGTGACCCCTGGGGTAAACTTACAATCTCCCATCCACTCATCAAGATTTCTCTTGAAGAGAGTCAGTGAGGGGCAATGCCTAACATGAACTGGGATCTTGTTCCAGAGCATGGGAAGCCTCTGGGTTATGAATCTATCCCTCCAGCATGTCCTATTCATACTTGTGCCGAGGTTTAAGTCTTTAGCTCTCGTGGTTCTGATGGATTTGGATTTTTTGAGGTGGAGCATGTCCATCAGTTCCTGATTGGACATGGCCTTGTACGTCAGGCAGAGATCACCCATGAGCAGGCAGTATGCTACTGAATAGAGCTGGAGTTTCTTTAGTCTGGCAGAATAAGACATATGTTGGAGACCCTTGATCCTCTTGGTGAGGTACTTTTGTGGTCTCTCCAGCTGTTGCAAATGTCGGGTGAGGTACATACCAAATGGGGCATTGTACTCAATCATGGGTCTGATGAGGGAGGAGTATAGGGGTACAATGACATCCTTGGATCTGGATGTGAATCCCTTCATGATAAGGTGTGCAAGGTAGAATGTTTTTCTAACCACTTTGGCAACATGGGTGTCAAATGAGAGGTCGCTGTCGACTTGGGTCCCTAGGTCTCTGATTACCTTTTCTGTACTCAGTGGGTTGCTGTCTATGTGATAATTTGTGGGTACTTTGTTTTTCCCAAAGGGGATGACTATACATTTTTTGGCATTTAGTTTAAGGCCATGACTCCGGCACCAGTTGTTCGTTTCTGTGAGGCCTTTTTGTAGGATGTATGTGTCTGCTGGTGTATCGACTATGGCGCCTAGTTTGCAGTCATCTGCGAACTTTGTCAGCCACAACCCTCCCATGTTTGCTTTAACATCTGAGAAATAAATGCCAAACAAGAGGGGTCCCAGGACAGATCCCTGTGGGACACCACTTGTGACTGGCTTTGAGTCTGACATTGCTCCAGCGATTTTAACTTTATGGGTTCTGTCCTTTAGCCAGTTTGCAACCCATCTAGTGACATAAGGGTTTACATTTAAGCTGTTGAGCTTATCTATGATGCCTGAGTGGGGTATTGTGTCGAAGGCCTTAGCCAAGTCCAGGTAGGCTGTATGGACTGCTTTGCCCTCATCAATGGCTCTAGTGACTGTTTTGAAAAAGTCAACCAGGTTCAAAAGGCAGGATCTGCCCTTTACAAAGCCGAACTGGGTGGGGTCAAGTGTATGTAGGTCCCCAATGTCTCTGTTTATGAGGTCCATAATGATTCTTTCCATAGCTTTGCAGACCAGGCTGGTTAAGCTTATGGGGCGGTAGTTCCCAGGGTCTGTAGAGGTACTCCCTTTGTGTAGTGGGACCACTGTTGCTGTACACCAGTGTTCAGGTACATATCCTGTAGTAAGGCTAAGGTTAAATAGCATTTTTATGTTGCGGGTTTAGCTCCTCTTGGAGTTCACCTAGCACGCAACCCGAGATACCGTCAGGTCCCATTGATACTGTGTTTTTAGCTTTGCTGAGGGCGGCTCTCACCTGGACATCTGAGATGACAGGGAGATTACATTCAGCTGGGACAAGTATTTCTTCTTTTGGGGGTGAGGGAGGGGAGACATTTGCACTGAACCTGTTAGCCAGAATGTTGGCAATATCTGTGGGTTCAGTGTATTTTTTGTTGTTGTGAACTAACTCTGAGCATATCTGAGGCTTTCCGCCCTGGTTTCTAACATAGCTGAAGAAGGCTTTGTGGTTATCTTTAGTGTCCTTAGCGATTTTTCTCTCAAAGTTGGCCTTGGATGTTTTTATGAGAGAACGTAGTTTTCTGCTAGTGTTGATCAGAGATGTCTTCCCTTTATGGGATTTTGCTCTGTCGTGCAGTAGCTTCCTTCTTTTGTTATACAATTTGTTTATGGCTGAGGTCTACCAGACAGGACGCTTGCCTTTGGTGGAGAGGGACTTGGATTTATTTGGGATTGCATGATCCATGCATTCTTGGAGATGTCCATAGAAAGCATTTGTGAAGGATTCAGCATTGTGGGATGTGGTATCCACTGGCCCAGTGGGCTTAAAGGATACCATCTCAGTCTTAAAAAGAGTGAAGTCTGCTTTTGAGAAGTTTTTCACTGTGGTCTTTTGTGCTGGTGGTGGAGGTGGAATATGTATATCCAGGGTGATTAGTTTGTGGTCAGATCTCACTAGTGAAGGGTATACCTCCGGTGTGGAGCATTTTGTCCCCATGTTTGTGATGATCAGGTCTAGTATATTATCTCCCCTAGTGGGAGAGGTGACTAGTTGTTCCAGTGCATTTGAATTTATGAATTCCAGGAACCTTTGGACTAGGGTGATAGGGCTAGAATAATGTACCCAATCTATGTTAGGGTAGTTGAAGTCTCCCAGTGTGATGGTATTTTCTGATACATTCATATCCTCCAATGTCTTCAGGAAGGCTGAGTGGGTTTCCTGAGATTGGGAGGGTGGTCTGTAACATGCTACCAGTTGTATAGCAGTTTTGCCTATTGTTAGTTGCACCTCTATGGTCTCCGATGCTTCATGTGTTGCTACTAGCCTGGAGTTGTGGGTGTCCTTGATGAATATGGACACTCCCCCTCCCTTTGTGGTTCGGCCCGGGTTTTGGGGCCGAAAAGCATGATACAAGGTATAGCCTGGTAGCGCTGGGGTGCTCTCAGGAGCCTTGAACCAGGTTTCAGTTAATGCACAGACGTCGATGCCATACTGAGGAGTGCATCGAGTGCCTGCATCTTGAGATTTAGACTTCTGGCGTTGAGCAGCATTACCCTTAGTTTTTTTCCATTTTTGTTATCTAAGGAGGTGGGTTTGTCTTTTGAGCCTTGCCTAAAAAAGGCACTATGGGGGTGGCAAGAGCCTTAGCCAATATCTGGAAGCCCAGTGGTGGCAGATGCAAGCCATCCCTTGTGAAGCAGCGTGGCTTGTCCAACATGTCATCCCAGGCAGACAGACATCGGATCCCCTTAGAATGACACCAGTACTTGAGCCAATTATTAAAGCTGATCATCTTGTCTTTGTATTGTGGCATCATTCTTGGTGAGGGCAAGATGCTGCTCAGGGTCAGGGTCATACCAGCCTGGGCTACATAATCAGAGAGCTCCTCTATGTCTCTTTTCATGTTGTCCAGGGAGGTACGTCTCAGGTCATTCACGCCAGCCTGGACAATGATGGAGTCATATTTGTACTTGCTTTGGAGTGACCTGAGTGCATGTGTTATGTGGCGATCCTAGCTCCCGATAGGCAGCTCACAGTCACCCTCTCCTTGTTCAGCCTGGTAAGCGGGACATCAGTGTGTCTAACTATAGAGTCACCTATTACTAGTGTATCAGGCATGGTGTTTGGCCTTAAGGGCTGTGATTGATTGACACACTGATTTATTGAAGTATGTGTTGCATGTGTTTTGTTTTGAGGTTGTGGATTTTTGGATGTCTGCTTTGGGAGCCTCTGTTGTTTTGGTAAGTTTTTTATTAGAGCCTCCGAGTATGTCTTTGTGTTTTTATGTGTTTGGTTTGCAGTTGTGGTAAGTCTATGTGGGACTGGGTTTGCTGTGTGTGTGGTTACCATCTCCTCTTGTCTGGTCATGCCAGCCCTGAGTTGAGAGAGTTCAGCCTCCAGTTTGGCTATATAGTTGCATCTCTCACATGTATTTGTGTTTGTTGGGAGGAGGAGAGGGTTGTCTGTGTACATGAGACAATTGTAGCATTGTCTCAAGATACCCAGATTAACCAGCTGAACTGGAGAGGACGCCATTACTCTACCACTCAACATGCTAGAACAGTATAAAGGAGTGCTGTGCCTTTAAAGGAAGTGGATATTCACAGGGATGGTAGGTGGATGTAGTGCTTACTTAGTATGAGAGTGCTTACTTAGTAGAGAAGTTTTGAGAACAAGTGCTAGGCTTATAATATAGCGAGTAGTCTGATTATACTAAGAGTAGAGCTTCCTTAAGGGAAAATTTGAAGAGCAGACTTGGCGGAGCCAGAAGAAGTTTAACCTTGTTTAACCGGCGTTGCGCTATGCGCACAACTGCGCAAAGCTGTGCAAATGGGGATTTTAAACAGGGAACTTCAAAAGAGCTAGAAATGGTCCAAAACAACCAATTACTACAGCTCTTGTGCTGAGGTCACTTCCTACAGGGACAGGTAGGCTGCTCAAGGCTCCCCACTCCCACTGGTGAGCAAAGAAACTTCCTTCTATCCAAGTAAGGTAATGGACAACACAGGAACTACACCACAGCCCAAAATACAGCAAAGCCTGTAAACTGGTCTAAACTAGTCGAGGAGAGGCGGGAAAACAAGGATTATTTTTTTGGGGTTTTTTGTTTTTAGATAGAAACACACAGAAAATGCAGAAACAGTAATAAATCAGTTACACAGGCTAGCACACTTTAGTGGGCAGCCTCAACAGTTAAATTAAACAAACAAACAACAAACTTTCGATCAAATTCAACTAAAATGTAACTTTTAAGTGCAGATATTAAATAATGCAGCAAACAGCTAAAAAACAGTTAAAGGTTGTTTAGGGTAAGCTAGAGTAGGTATTTCAAGTAAAAAAATGGCAAAGATACTTAAATCCAGAAAGTAGTCACTTTTCTGAGTTCTCTGTAGCTAGGACCACTCTGCAGGACCACGAGGAGCTTGTCTGAGTAGTATAGCCAGAAAAAAATGCCCAGAGGCGGATTTTAAACAGGGAACTTCAAAAGAGCTAGAAATGGTCCAACACAACCAATTACTACAGCTCTTGTGCTGAGGTCACTTCCTACAGGGACAGGTAGGCTGCTCAAGGCTCCCGACTCCCACTGGTGAGCAAAGAAACTTCCCTCTATCCAAGTAAGGTAATGGACAACACAGGAACTACACCACAGCCCAGAATACAGCAAAGCCTGTAAACTGGTCTAAACTAGTTGAGGAGAGGCAGGAAAACAAGGATTCTTTTTTTTTGTTTTTTTTTTTTTTTGTTTTTAGATAGAAACACACAAAAAATGCAAAAACAGTAATAAATCAGTTACACAGGCTAGCACACTTTAGTGGGCAGCCTCAACAGTTAAATTAAACAAACAAACAACAAACTTTCGATCAAATTCGACTAAAATGTAACTTTTAAGTGCAGATATTAAATAATGCAGCAAACAGCTAAAAAACTGTTTAAGCTTGTTTAGGGTAAGCTAGAGAAGGTATTTCAAGTAAAAAAACAGCAAAGATACTTAAATCCAGAAAGTAGTAGCTTTTCTGAGTTCTCTGTAGCTAGGACCACTCTGCAGGACCACGAGGAGCTTGTCTGAGTAGTATAGCCAGAAAAAAAATCTGGCAAGTGTTTATTTACTGCATTGCTCTCTTGCTTAGGTTTCTGACCTATAAATCTTAGTTCATTCTAAAGTATGCTACTTTTACCCCCCCACCAAACCATTCTGAATGCATTATTATATAATAACTGCCTGTTGCCCTCATGCTTACCCTAGAATCTCTGCTTTTCTCTTTTCCTAGTTGAACTCTACAGTTCCCTACAAAATGGTGTCTACGGGGCTGCAATTGGTTTCTCTCAACATTTAAACAGAGTAGGTTGCACAAACAAAAAGCATTTGTCAAGCTTTCACTTACAGTGCTTTGTAATTAAGCAGGTCACCATATTGGTCAGCCATAGGGCTCTTTGTTTCTACTTGAGTGGTTGCCTCCTTCCCCTGTAACTGAAGTAAATTGACTCTTACAATAAGAGCTGTGATACTTACCTTATAGCTTTAGGACACCTTAGGAAACCTTGTAAACTGCAACAGCCCCGCTACGTTCACCCTCGCTATGCTCGGCTCTCTTCGCTCCCCTCCCTGCCCCGAATTCCTTCCCGCCCCCAGTACCTCTAAATTTATAGTACTATAGCCACTCCCCCACTTTCTAGATCCTATCTGCTTTCTTCTGGGATCATTCCACCCACCCCCATTCTACTATCTACATTTTAATAGCACCTATTAGCTTTCATCTGGCATTCTCCCATCCCCCTTCCAGTACCTTTAACTCACCACTTTATCTTCTGGTGTTGCATCACCAGGTAAAACAGTTCCTTAACTCACTAGCTGAATCACAGATAATGATATACTCCTCTTTTCTACCCCTCTTGTTCACACCATACCTCCTTACCTTGTATGAAAACCAATTTCTCATGGGATTTCAGGTCCCAAAAGGCCATACTATCACCCCAGCTGTAAATCCTTCCACCTTCAACCATACTTACAGTACCAGATCTTATCCAACATCTTGTTCAGTCTATCAACATCTCAACCCCCTGCACCTTAGCTCTAGATCCAAACACTACCACAAACTAATAAACAAATTCCTGAATTTCATCACCAAGTATAAACTCAACCTAATACTTGGTGGTGATATTCACCCGAACCCTGGCCCACTCACTTCAGATACACATACACCCTCTACTTGCAATCTAAGCTACAAACCTACAATTAATAGGCCAACTAACTCTCTCCTAGTCTGTCATCTCAATATTAGAAGCATTAATAACGAAGTACATGAATTGCATGCACTTCTGGATGTCCACTCCCCTGAGATTCTCTGTTTATCTGAAACCTGGTTAAAACCTAACACTAAAGACAATGAAGTGTTACCACCTGGGTACACCATACACAGGCTGGATCGTGCTTAGAGGAAGGGGGTGAGGTAGCTGTACTCCATAAATCTGAGTTGAATGTCACCATAGATGTAATACAATCACCTCAGATTAATAACTCAGAGATTCTTGCCACCAAATTGCAACTTAATAAAAATAAATGCATTAATATCATCTGTATGTGCATTGCCCCAGGTAACAATATATCTACATTTGAAGATATCCTGCACTGGCTATCATGTCACTACCCCAAGAAACCCTACTACTTGGAGACTTTAACATAGACTGGGGCACCTGTTCCTCAGAATCCCCAACCACCCATATTAACCTGCATGCATTTACACAAATCATATCCACCCCTACCAGGATAGGTAAACCCAACCAAAAAGAAAGTATACTTGACTGGGTACTCATAAATAGTCACCCCCAACTGTACACCTCTGGTACCCTCTTGATGGCCTAAGCGATCACCTTCTCACATAGGTAATGAAGCACAAAACCATTAATTCCCAACAACCCTTACTCAGAAAGGTTAGAAAAAATAAAAACTTTGACCCTGCCAAATTCCAACAAGAACTAAACTCATTTAATTGGTCTATTCTAAAACACCTCCCCTTAGAGGAAGCAGTATATACTTTAACAACAAATTCCTTGAGATCCCTGATTTGCATGCACCTGTTCGTTCAAAGAGAACCAACGCAAAAACTGTGCCATGGCTTTCTATAGAGTCTAAACTCAAAATTAACCTTAGAAACAAAGCATGGGCTTTATGGCGTTCTTCTAAAGAACCTCAAGATCACATTAAATACAGGCAATCCAGGAACGAAACCAAAAAATCGATTTTACAAGACAAAAAACAGTACTACTGTAATTTACAGACAGTAAATCAAAATAACCCTCAGAAGTTTTGGGCAGATTTAAATAAACTACTATATCATGGACAAACTTCAACCCCAATCCCTGCTGCTACTATTGATAAAACCCCTGAAGATGTTTCTGATAGTTTTAACCAATTCATTATTGAGACAAGTCAAGCCCTAGCTAGCCAACTACCTCCTAGCTTCCCTGGTCCTGAAAGAAGCACCCCTAGAAACCTACTCGCATTCAGCTTCCAACCGTTCACCACTTCACTTATCCGCACCTTGATCAAAAAGTTAAAACCCACTACACTTTCTGCTGATCAACTCCCTGCCGAGTACCTACAAAAATCAGCTGATGCTATTGCTTACCCCATCTCAATACTAATCAATTGAACCATAGTAGAAGCTAAAATTCCTACCATCTGGAAAATATCCTATGTAATCCCACTTCACAAAGGAGGCAGCTCTACTGAATTCTCCAATTATAGGCCAATAGCTATACTCTCTCCACTTGCAAAGATTATGGAAAAATGTATTCATAGACAACTCATGCACCACCTAATCCAGAATCGCCTTATGGCAGACACTCAGCATGGCTTCCGTCCTCATCACAGCACTACTTCAGCCCTCCTAGCCTTTACCAACTCCATAAACCATAATCGCAACAATAATTATATATCATCAGCCCTCTTTTTGGATCTTTCCAAGGCATTCAATATGGTTTTTCACCAACTTTTAATCCACACCCTGCAAACATTCTGTCTAGATACTGGAGCCCTCCAATGGTTTCAATCCTACCTGAATGATTGACAGCAGGCTGTCCTCTGGCAGAACAAACTCTCTAACCTTCGACCTAACACCCTTGGAGTACTACAAGGCTCTATACTAGGGCCCTTGCTGTTCTCCATCTTCATTAATGACCTTTATACTGTCATCCCAAAAGTCAGCTGTATCCAATATGCTGATGACTCTATTCTGATTTGCTCAGCCACATCTCCAGTAGACTTATGGTCAGCTACCCAGACCACCTTTAATACAATAGAAAACTGGCTTTCTGAACATTGTCTGATCCTAAATCCCCAAAAAACTAAAATGCTGTTATTTTCACCAACACATAGGTCTACCGCTTTCACCTTTACCATAAAATCAAATGATGGCACAATAATCTCCCCTGACCCATCTACAAAACTATTAGGTGTCATCATAGACAATAATCTAAAATTTGACCTACATGTTAACCAAACTATCAAAACCATCAATAGAAAACTAGGGTCACTTTACAGAATAAAAGCCTTCCTAACCCCTCCAGCTAAAATTGCCATAGCTTGCTCTCGCCTTCTTTCAACCCTTCTGTATGCATCCCCTCTACTCTCAAATTTAAACAAGACTGTCCTTAACAAACTCTCAATTTGCTACAACCACATTGCCAGGTGTGCCACTGGGCTGCCTTTTAGGACACATCATTGCATCAATCTAAATCAGCTTGGGTGGCTTGAACTACCCAGCCTAATCCAGTATAACCAACTGATTATGGCCTATAAAATCCTCTATAATCCGGACAATACTCCTGCACTTAAAAATATTATCACCCCCTATAACAATCCTAGACCGCTTCGATCCTCTAACAAACTACTAATTCAGACTAGCAAAATTAATAACACAGACGGTGATTCTCTCTTTGCAAACTCTGTAAGTAGATCCTGGAACTCTCTTCCAGCTGATATTACCTTACTTTCCACCTTAGGTCAATTTAAAACTAGACTCAAACAATATTTGTCACTTAACTGGCTATGTCAATGCATCAAGCCTGGCTAACTCTCTCTAGAATGTGTAAAAATCTGTTAACCAGTTTACTGTGTAATTTAATTTAATCCTGACTTGTGCTCAGGATTAACTGTAACCTGTGGAACTTGTTTAACTTGCTTACTTATGTAATCTCTGTAAATAGGCTGTTTGTAATATGTAATGCTGGTATTATGTAATGCTGTATCTGCTTACCCTTGGAGCTTTTCAACCCGGGCCTCCACTGAAAATGGACATGCATCCAGTCGGACTATCCCGGTCAACAAATGTAAAATAAAAAATAAAAATAAAAATAAATATAGTTGCATGTGTCACTGTACAATATGTAATGTAACATCATATGCAAGGCATGTATACACACATGCCACATACTATAGTATGCTACTCTGTGTATGCACACATGTGCATACTCCAAAGTATAGTCTATTGTACTGGCATATGTGTTAACATGCACATTGCACCCTGTAGCTATCATACAGGTGTGGATAATGATCATACTTCTGTGTTACTTCTATTTAGGTACCTCTGGTGTTCCATTGCAACAGCAGGCCATTGCAGGTGAGACTGTTATTATTTATCAGGCATGTTAATGCACAGATATATCTGCCATGTGGCCATTTACCACATGTACACATAATGTATGGTCCTGTCACAATATACAGGTCAGACCTGCAATGCATCACAATGGCAACCCATGTGCAATACTTGCAGACTATGTGAAACACCAACATGAAACCTCACAAACTGTCATTGCCAGATGTGTGGACAGCTGTGCATACAATGGTGGAGGTGCTGTTTACTGTAGGGACATGTACTAGAGATCAGAACTACACATGTGGGGAATACAAACAGTACTACACAGTGAGCTGGAGTATGGCCAGCCTACAGGATTCACCGGTGTGGATCATACCCCTGCTATGAATGTCACACAATGTGATGTGCTATCTGACATGTTCATGACATCTAGTGGTCTGGCTGCAACACTGTCTAACTATCCTGAAAAACATATCCCACATACCAAACATACCACCCTTTGTCTGCATAACCCTGTCGTCAGTGCAGCATATGGCATATATGGGTGTATGTCATATGGGACAACACAGACATGTGAAATAGATGACCATCACAACCATTTGGCCAACACATGTACACACATGGCCATGGAGGATGGCCAGAGACATGAAGCAACACACACAGTAGACGTGATGTGCTTGTGTGTACACCCTGTTGTACATTGGCTCCACATGGTCCAACTATGGCCTTTGTGTAATGGTTATATTGCAGATGTGGAACAATAGACATCCTACAGGCCTGTGCACATCTTGTGTAGGCGTGACATCGATCCACCACATAAGATGTGTTGAACGTCTTGAGTGTGTCATGACATGACAGCAATCACCTGTACAGTATCCCCATACATACAGAGACAACCACATCAGCCCACAGATACAGTACATTCCCCTTGCTGGTGTCGGACATCAATGTCATCCTTGCTCCTCATGTGTGTGTGGTACACAGATGTCATGTGGGACATGGTGTACCAACGAGTTTGCCATGTCTGGCCATAGTTGCCAGGCTGCAGCAATATGGTTTCAGATGTTCAGGGGTGTCATCTGTATACCCTTCAGTGACCTGTGTCACACATTCCACATCATGGTTTAGTGTGTATACACCTCAGTGACATGGGTCACATTCCACAGTATATATGTATTGTATCTGAACACAGTCATGGCTATGAACTGTGTCTGTAACTCACACTGTATAGCAATAGAGATGCCTCATGATTCCCTGCAATGGCCATGCACATCAGCTAAATGTGCAGTATATCTGTAGGGCGGACAGACAACACTGCATTGCGACACCATTACCCCACTGTATATTTGACAGGACACCATTGTGTTAAACATGTATGCATGTCATTGCACACGTCAGCAGATCACATGTCATACTTCTAGTGATTGTCAAGGTCATATGCCACACATCAGGCAGGTGTACTGTTAACCTGTGCTGGTCTACATGGTGTAACACAGGGATGTATGCTAACTACTATTATGACTGTGTAATTTGCATACCTTCTGCTATGACACATGCATGCTGTTGTGTGCAACCCAGGGATGTATGATAACTACCACTATTATTGTCTGGGCTGCATGCCATTTGCTGTATCACATGCATGTTGCATGCCTTCTGTTTTATCACATGCATGTTGGGTGCCATAGCATGTGTCTGTGTGTGTGTGTCTATGTGTGTGTCTGTGTGTGTGTGTGTCTATTGTATAGATTGCAATGTACAGTTCTTGTCTGCCCCTCATAAGTGATGTAGGTGCATTCCCCTCCTGCAGTCCATCTGATGTTAGTGTCCCCACAGACTCAAGCAATGATGATGGATGCATGATTGAGGCACAGGCAGGGTTGTCAGGGGCTGAATCTGTGCCATTGGTTGCCAGTCCACTAATATTCCCCTCATCCCCAGACACAGTTCTCATGCCTACACATACCCCATCGCCAGTGGCCATAGAGGAAGGACAGTTGGCGTGTGGTAGCTTGGAACAGGAAAGTGTGGAGGCTATGGAAGGTGTGCCTCCACACCATGGTGTCAGCCAACTGACTGGTGATGACCCACACAGGCATGTGGCCAGTGCTGCTTGTAGGAGGACCTCTGGCCAACATGCCCCTGCAAGACAGAGCACAGCAGCTGGTATCACCAGACACATGTTTCAGGCTGTAATGGAGGCACAGGCACATGCTGAATAGCACAAGAGAGAAGATCAGAGGCTTCAGAGGGCTGCTGTCCATTCTTTAAACAACAACATCAAGGCAATGTTAAATGCTCAACAGCAGATTGCTGAAACTTTGGATAGACAATTGGGTGACATCGTTGGAGTCCTTGACTGTGGCATGACAATCCGTGAGCGTGAGCTGTCTGTGTTGGAACATCTGGTAAGATTGAGGCATTGGGCACATGGACGTAGGCCTGCTACATCAATCGTGTCAGGTCTACATGAACGAGCTACTTCACATGCCCACTCCCATAGTGATGGTAGCAGCAGCAGTGCAGCTGGTGCTGTGCTGTCCACACCATGACACAGCAGGCCATGGGCACATGGCCCTGGATGGTCCCAACAGGGACACAGTTCCAGTGGACATGTGTCATCAGGCAGTACCCAGTCTGCACCTCTGCCTGGTAATGCCCGTGCAACCCCTGGCAGGCACATGTCACGTGGCCATGGCCAGACACCGTGAACTGTAAAACCTGGCCTGTACAGTCCTCAGCTGTCAATAATACCCCTGTGTAGGCCAGACACATGCCAGAACTGTGTGCATACATACACGCACACCCCAGAAACATATGTAGGGCACCTCAACACACACATGCATAACATCCACACATGCCCAGCTAGATCAAAGGCCCTAACCCACACACATGATGTCATCCAATGGTGCAGCCTAGGCCACTGGCAAACATTATCACCCTGTGCATATGATGATGTCTGTGCTGCATCCTTGTCATCCACACCATCGGTGCAGGGACATGCTCATATGGTCTGCTGCACAGGGTGAACAGACTAGGAAGATAAGTGTA
This sequence comes from Protopterus annectens, assembly GCF_019279795.1. Classification (NCBI taxonomy): domain Eukaryota; kingdom Metazoa; phylum Chordata; order Ceratodontiformes; family Protopteridae; genus Protopterus; species Protopterus annectens. Next base: position 2,692,113 of record NC_056729.1, read on the forward strand.
GATTACAATTGCTGTGTACTGTTGACAGGCAGCAGACATACCATGTAGTACAGGTTTACAATGCATTTTGTACTGTCAACAGTATGTGTCTTGTGTAACAACAGTAACTGCATGTTGGTCATGATGTTCTGCTTTCCTGCTTCAGGTCTAATTGCATGTGCCGGTGGATGTCAGTGTTTGCAGTTAGTGTCCCATATGTAAATGTGGCAACTCACAGGTATGTATGAAAATACCAGCATGCACCTTGTAGCTTCCACATCACAGTTAGAAAGTCCCACGTTCCAAACACGTCTACTGACCCAAGAGCATGATAGCTGTGTATTAAGATACTGTGGCTACAGACATGACATCCATACTGGGTGACATCACAGATACAGTTACATGGAGTGGGGAGGTAAGAGAGTGGTCTAGCTGATGACAAGGGTAGTGGCCAGTGGGAAGTATGATGCCTCATTGGGAAGCAGTAATATACGTTCCCATGACAGGATGCGAACACACAACTGCACCCACACACTCAGGTATTCACACACATGTAATCAGAGACACAGTAACACACCCACACACTCACGGATTCAACGACACAGTAACACACACACATACACACACACAGTAGCTAGTATTGAGGTGAGGACCCCTGCCTATGTGCAAATCATCATTACAGTACTGTGCACCTACATGATATGCCACAGATATTACACATGTACAGGTAGTCAGTATGGCCTAAGATTGGGGACATCAACATGGATAGTAGATTGCATCACCTGGATGGGGTGAGAGGACTTATCAGTTCACTATGGTAACATAGATCCTCACTCCGGAGACCAGACAGCCATACATACACACACACACACACACACACACACACACACACACACACACACATACTCACACACACACACACACACACCGTGGCATTCACTATTGAATACACCTATGTCACACACATACAAATACTTTACATGTGTGAGATACACACCCCTGCCTATGTCCTGCTTTCTACATTGCAGTCTGTACAGATGTATACAACAGTGCACAGGAGAGTGAGTAACTACTGAGATGTGTTCCCCACCATACGTGACATATATGGACACACACACAACCACACATGCCAGTACTGTGAATCAAACACCTGCCTATCTCATGACATATGACAGACTTACAGCATTATTGCACACATTACAAAGTGTACTGATGCTTCCTTTGACAATTATTCTGATATATGCACATGCGAGGTCTTAACTGTTACAGGTGTTAAGTGATTTACCTTCGGTGTCACCCTGACTGCTGTCTATGTTGTGTGTGTTCCCCTTCAATTAACAAAACCATAGCTTAACGGTTACACAGGTTACTGTTGGACTGCTTGTGACACACCTGTGAGCTGTCCTCAGCAAACATCCATCTGCAAAGTTGCCCCACCACTTAGTTATGTCATCACATCTGTCCATACCTGAAGTACATCTTTTCATACGTTCAGCATATCACCATATACAGTTGGCAATGTTGAGGCTGCACTGCAACTGCATGATGTACTAAGACACATGTCACCTGCATACATCAGCAACTGCACACGCATGGTATCTGAATGCACACCACTACATGTACATGTGTGTAGGTCCTACAATCCTGTCATTTGGGCAAGTTTGTAGGCATTGCAATTGGTGTACATGTGTAATGACATACATGACACATGGACTGTTGTATGATATGATAGGTGTAATGGGTGACCAGTACAGAGGGAATGTTACCTTTGTCAACATTGATATCACACCTTATGTAGTGTTAGCATTCGGCAGCCATGGACCTACATTCCATGTGCATGTGTGTAATGGCTGTAGCCACCTGTCTGCACAAAGAACAACAACAGCTATGCTATTTACATATATGTTGTATGTGTGTGGCATGTACATATCCAGGGCAGGTACATGTATGTCATATCCAAACATGAGGGTGTTTACTGGTGTACAGCAACAGTCATCTGTTAATGCTGTAAATAACTGAGGGCCCCTGGTATGTGTACAGCTGACCTAGTTAGAGACAGTGGAATCATTGCATTGCATAACACATGATGCAACTGTGTCAGTACATGGGTACTCTGCACAGTTGATGTAGAGCTTGGTACAGTCCACTGGTCAAGGGTCACATGGTGTTGTACTATTATATGTCCTACCACATGTATGGATGTGTGTTGGTGGTCCGAGGGCGTGGTGGTGTCTGAGGGTTACATCCTAGAATGCAGCATTTGACACTATGTCCTGCACCTGACTCATCTTTGATGCCTTTTATGGGAGTACTGGTCAGTACATGTGAGTGGCCTTTTTGCATGTCGGGACACCACCACCTGGAGCGGTCCTTACATGTGTTATGGCCCATATGTCTGGTTCTGAGGTATATGGTGGTAGTGCTATTGTGCACTACAGAGCCTTCAGCCAGGTGTTCCTCACTGCACAGATGTCAGTATTCCCCATTGTTGTATCTACAGTGAGCAGCTGTGATTATGAACGCTACACATCTAGCACTGGTTAGCATAAGCATACAATGCAGTTGTCCTCTAGGTGGCAGGGTGTTATCCTTTGTTTAGGACATTTGCCTTGGAATGGCACTATAAGGGCAAATGCGACCTAGGTATTATCCCCACTCCCTTGAATCATGGATGCATGTGATATGTGACAAAGGCCTGTCTACATTCAGTCATGTCATCCCAGAATGAACAACACAGGACAATCTCATAATTACAGCAGGACATTGGCTCATTGTGTTGGTCAAGCAGTTGCCACTCCTAGCAAGACATCACTGCAAGTGGTAGTATTGTGCTTGGTACAGAATGGTATATCTAAAGTGACGGACAGCAGCAGATGTTGTGTATAAGACCAGAGTCAGATATATGTAGTGCAGCGTTCCTGCTAACAATGACAACTACTAGCACCAGAGTCCATTACAATGTGTTCTTTATGTCTAACTGTAATAGCATGGCCACTGTGGCCTTCCGTGTTTAGAATCAGAGTGCATCCCAAACAGCTCCGTGCTAAGTGTATGAGCATGCCCAGTATAACCTTGTGTAGATGGACACATAGTGCATTCCGAACAGCCCTGTGCTACTAAGTGTGTGAGTATGCCCAGTGACACCTTGTGTCAGTTATGTACCTCTATGTGTATGGGCATGGTCATTGTAATCCTGTATAGTGATAGTAGTCATCCATTCCACACATGGGCATACTCCAGTTCAGGATGGATTCCTACTTTAAACACATGGGTTCACAGGTATTTACATCTTCACTGCCAGCATCCCTGTTGATATCCACATTCCTAGAAGGTCATAATGACAGCCTTGAAATGTGTAGTCTCTGTGGCGTGACTCATAACTATGTAGTATTGTAATAATGATCTGTAGATAGGCGGGTGTTCTGTTCCCACAACTGGTGTGTGTGTGTGTGTGTGTGTGTGTGTGTGTGTGTGTGTGTGTGTGTGTGTGTGTGTGTGTGTCCATCTGCCTGAGGACTGAATAATGCTTTTAGACTGCTCACACTCCATACAATTCCTATACCCACCTTTGGCAAGGCTGATGATGTCACCCACCTAGAAATACACCTCTGGGAGTGCTGTGACTCAGTAATCTCGGTAGTGCATTCTGTAACTGTGTAATGCTGTAGTGTGATAAAGTAGCTAGGTCGGTGTTCTAATTCCAGACTTGCCACCTGTGTGTGTGTGTGTGTGTGTGTGTGTGTGTGTGTGTGTGTGTGTGTGTGTGTGTGTGTCTGCCTGTGTTAGACAAGTACAGTATTTGTAGAGTATGCACTCTCTGTACAAATTACATGACCACCTTTGTCAATCCTGCTGTTGTCACCAACCTAGGAATGCACCTGTAGGAGTGCTGTAACCCAATATTTGCCTTAGCGCATGCCCTAAAAGCGTATTGCTGCAGTGTGATACAGTAGGTAGGGGTTTGAATACAGGGCATGGCAAGTGTGTGTGTTTGGCTGTCAGAGCCTTTGTAGAGGTGGCTGTGAGTGTCTAACCACTGGGCATGTTGGAGACTGGATTGTGTAGCTTTCCTATACGGTGTCCGTCTTATGACACATTGGCCACCTCACAAGGAGTACAGCTGTCAGTCAGCCACGGGACTGTGTTGGCAAGCCATACCACTACATCTAGCAAAAGGCCTGGTGAGCAAAGTATGCAACCCTACTAGTACCCGGTATATGTCTTGCGCCCATGTGCCATACACAAACACACTTGCCTAGGATATCCCACTGTGTTTCTAGTACCATGCATATTGATGACAGATAGTAGGCATGGTGTGAATGCAGTGGGCTGCAGAGGACATAACACCCTGTACAGTGGTACAATAGGCACATATTTGCGGACAATGTGCCTTCACTATGTTCCACACTGAATGCCTGCAACATATGTGGTGCCATCAAATGTGAGCCACAAAGGTCATACAATGCTGTACACATGTCCCCTGTATGGACCAATGCCACTGACACAGGGAATACCTGTATCATACTATCAATGCAGGTGCAGGGTTGACCTGCTCACTATAAGCAGGTTTTGCCAAACCAGGCCAGCATTGGCATATTGGGGGATAAAGTCTGCGTGCACAACATGTGCCTGCCAAACCAGGTACACCTGTACATGTCACTGTACAGTATTGTGGGACATGCACATCCCAGGCAATGTCCATGTGAAGGACTATCAAACACAGACATGGTATGCATTACAAAGCTATGGCCATACACATTGGTAACCAGGATGTCAGGGCAGATCATGCAGTACCCATCTGTGTGGGACATTGCAGACACTACACCCCTGTACCGCACTGCACACCATTGTTGGGTGACGCGATGCCAAGGATTACCCCTCACCCAGCCTTGTGCAGACATCTTGCACAGCCAACCACTACACACCCATGAAGCAATGCATACATGCCTGTCAGTACTGGCACCTTGTGTCTGCATGTGGGTTATGATGTGCCCAACCACAGTCACTCCCAGTATAATCCTCATTGGCATACCAACAGTTGTCAAACACTTTCACATGCCGTAGCCCATAGACCCTCCACATATCCTCTGTGGTGCATGTAGTCCTGTGCATTTCTGCAGTGTGGCAAACTAAGTAGCTAGGTTGTGTATTTGTGGCCCTGGCAAAGAGTGTCAATGCAAGTCCATTAGAGAGTGTGGTTGTGGTGACAAAGACATCCGTTCACATGGACAGCCATGTGTGCTACACCTAATGTATGTCTACTATATCTCTGTTGTGCATGTCTCTCACCTACACACATATATGTTCTTAGAGCACAGCAACATGTCAGCTTTGTGGCACATGTAGTAACTTCATGCACATGTAATAGTAATGACTAGTCAGTCAGGTGTTTGACCCCTGTACTATTAGGCGTGTGGCAGACGATGCTTAGGGTTTAGTTTCCAAGCCCTTCTCCAATGTACTCTACCTGTCCCACCCACACACTCTCTGGTGGATGTGGAGGTGTACACCTGCTCAGCAGCAGCTTGTGTATTGTAAGTGATGGACAAGATCAGGTGATGGCCTCTGCACTTATTACAGTCCTCCTCTAGCTGATTGCATGTGGAATAGCTGTGATGGTGTTCCCATAGCCATTCGCATGATAAACACAATACACTCTCTAGGAAAATCATGTTGGTATTTGGCCATGACAGTCGCTGTGAGTGGTACCTGGATGTGGTGTTCTGAAATGGCATCACAGATGATATCTGGATGTACCTCAAACATCATACACAGTGGGGAATAGCCTAAAGACAGGAGGGTGATGTGCCACACATGACTACAGCATGTAAGTATATCTATGCTGCATTGAGACTACTGCCTGTTTAACATGCTGTGTGTGGTAATGGCTATTCTGCATGTTTTAATACAGACATAACAGTACTCTGTTTATGAGGGACCCCCATTTGTAGGGCCATCTGTGAACTGGTCAGTGTGTGGAACCATTTGTGTCCTGTGTTACACACTGAACACACATCTGTGCACAGCAGGAGCATAGTGTGAGGACTGCAGACAGTACATGATGATAGGGATGTGTTACTGCCATCGCATCCCTGACTGGACATATGTCACATGAAACAGTGGTATGACAGACACTGTCTGGGGTTCCCAGTGACAAGCCAATAATGGGCAACTGTACATAGCTGCGGTCACGCATCTACTACACATTGTACAGATGTCATGCAATATATATGCATGTGTTGTGCTTCCTCTGCAAATGTATACCATCTGTTGTGTTGGGTTGATGGTGATATCTATGCATACGTTTGTAGGTAATCCTGAATGCTGTTGTCTATCACTAAGCCATATGTGGGTTTAAACTGCAACACCATAGGCTGTATGAGTTGGGAGGTCCCGGCAGAACCTCCTGTCCCACTTCAGCTGACCATGGCACTGGGCACCAGCACATCTGGGGCCCAGCCTTGGACCTCAACCTCTGTTGGCTCTGCACCACCTTCTGCTGGTACCACCACTGAGGATGGGGCATGCCCCCCCTGGGAGCAGGACCAGACAGAAAGATGTCTGCTGTTGTGCGGTCCCAGATGTTTTGCGTTGGGGGCTCACTAAGGGGTTGTGAAGGTAGATACACAAGCTCAAGGGCAGAGTGTCACATTTACAGGGTGATGCTGTCCCTCCTGGACAGCCCCCAGCACTGCCTCCTTTGCAGCTGTTCTGGTGCAGTGGTGGCTGGCCATGGCTGGGGACCTCCATTCCACTGTTCCCATGGGCTTGTGAATGCCAAACACTCATCCCCATCCAAGGTGCATCCCCCATGTGTCATATACTGACCCTGTATGCTGTCTTGTCTGTGATCCTACCCTACTTATCCTCCACGGCCATACCTACTCTCCTTCTCCCACATCCGACGCTCACCCTACGGAAACATAAGGCCAATCGGCTCTTAGGACAACATCTAACCTTTACATAGCTGTCCATTTCAAACATATGCCCACTGGACACATGTAATCCTTGTAATATGCATCACAACATACTCCTGTTATCCTCACCCCTGTCCCTCAGACACATGATCCTGGTATGCACATCACTCCTAAATGGTCCGGGTACATGTGATGAGGACAACCCCATTGTACACACAACAATACTGGTCCCTCTATGGTTACCCCATTTACCTTTATCATGATGATGATGTTGCACACAGCACCTTGCGAGAGTACTGTTCACACATAATGATTGAACAGGTACTTTTGTGTTAATGTACAATACATGCACACAGTGATGTATATGACCAGTGTACAACTGTTTGCATATATGAATGACATATGTCTGTCTGAGGGAGTCTTGAGATTACATAGGACAACACCACTACATAATACAGGCATCGCTGGTGTTTCCCATTTCATTAATTTGTAATGCTTTGTTGCCACATGATATGTTCCTAATATATCTCTATATATGTATGTACCTATATGCTGGACATAAACACTCACATATACATCTACATGATGGGATACATTCCTATACTGCTGAATGACTGCGCTGTAGGATATGTTTGTGGTACTGTCTGTTGACTCTATATCTGCCATGGCGTATTGGTAAATCACATTAGCTGTGTTTGCAGGGTCCTTGTTCCGAGCCTTGCAGAGGCCATTTATTTTGCTGCAGGGCAGAACAAGGCCATCGGATACCGAGGGGTTAAGGCACATTAAAGCAGCTGTGAGCAAGTGTGCATGGGTTTGCATGGTGTTAAGCAATGCTAACCTCTGGTTACAGATTCTTACACTTGGTTAGCCTCTACATTGCTTTACCAGTGCAATACTCGCATACTGGTAGCTAAGCAGGCTTACACCCGCTCGCTCATGCACTTGCAAATGCACCGACATTGGTGCTTGCATCTGACAGTCACACCCCTGGGTGGGAGTGAGGACCACAATATTACCTTGTGATGCCTATTACATTGGATTACATGCCACCAGTATCAGGAATGGCTCCCCATTAGACGACGGCATGCCGTTCGACTGTACAAAATCAGCGGTCTGTCCAGTGATTTATTCATATTATTTGTGTGTTCCTCTTACAATCTGCACCCATCTGGCTGATACATGGGAACTGAGATGCTTCAATGCAGACAAGTAATTGGATTTTGAGACCCACATCCATCAACCGAGTCATGCTACCGCATACCTATTATTGGGTTGCCACCATTTCAATTGCCCAAAGTGGGACTTTTATGTAGAAACATCAGATTTTGCAGGGCAAAGCATACCCACAGCCAGTACAAAGGAAAGAACTTCACTGTTTTGCCTAAATAAAAGCTTATTCTTGTAGCATTATAGTTGCTTATTCTGTTTCTTATAACATTTAAGTGTTCCAGATACAAAATAATTGTTTTCTGCAACTACTGCAGACAATATAGGAAAATCTTTGTCCTAACATCTCAGCACATTTGTCATATTTTCAATTATTTTGCAGGACACAACTGCCCAAAGGGGACTGTCCCAGGCAAAGGTGGACAGGTGGTAACCCTAGCCTATTATTCTATCCTCTTTCTAAGGTAGTCAGTGGAATATGCGCTTTCTGTTACTATCAGACCTCTCATATGAATGGGGAAAAATGAACACTGAATCAGGGACACTGCATAACAACATTAGGGAAACATTTGGAAATTTGGTGCTATTAACCTGACACATTGACAGACCCAGAGCATATGTATTCATACACATTGTCTGAGGTACATGCTGTTTATGACTCTTAAATGTTGTCATTATTCATTATGTGTATTCCAGCACCTTTCCTCCTAATATCACTAGTTCTAGGATTGTTTAGGTGGGACAGAGTTAGATTCTGAGTTGTAATCAGGGACGTCCCTGGTAACTGGGGACAGTTCAATGGTACGGTCCCTATGTGTTTCCCCAGTGGTTTACGGACTATCCAGTGGATGTGATATTAGGGGTTGGGAGGTATGTGCGTCTGCTATGCCCACATCAGAATATTACTTACATCCACGGGGCGGTCCTAATACGGCTCTGCCAGCCAACACCTGCACGCCTAGACCCATAATTGCATACCCATAGTTCCCCTACCTGCCACTCCTCTACAGCACTCATCCTTACTATGGGCGCAAGTGTAGTATAAACACACCACTACACACTGCCCACTCTCCCCGTGTTGGGATATATGTCGTACGTTGTGTCAACCCATGTGTTATCAGGCTTGCACAACCTACTGGTCTGTGTGCATTTACAGTCTGGTTGGAAAAATCATTACCAGGACTGACTCTGATCATTAATTTTTGCTGTACCACAAGGGACATCGATGTCTATGTTTCAAGTGTAGACCTTGCAGATCTCTCCCACTGGGAAACAGTGGTGTGTTTACCTTTATTGTGTGTCTGTATGTCTCACCGGCCTAGCCGGGGGGGGGGGGTGATGCTACGTGTTACACATTTGTTTATTGGACCTCCCACCAACATATGTCCGGCCTGTGAACATATGTTACTCATAACTGCTTCATCATATCCTAGCTATATACATGTGTGTATTTACTGTAACATATATATATATATATATATATATATATATATATATATAGCTATAATCTAATGACATATGGGTCTATGATTGTCTGCATATGTATATATTCATATGTGGGTATGTATCTGTATTCTTTCTCTGTATATATACATTCGTACTACGGTGAGGGAGAAGCATATCTCTATCTCGCTACAGTAGATATAGACACACATAGCTCTACATATATATGTCTACATCTGGTTATTCCCTTCCTTGCCATGTAGATTACACTTTGCATTAGTGGGTCTTGCACTGGGTGTGGCTGCTCACTGGGTGACGCCTCTGCCCAATGAACACATTCACTTGCATCCCTAGGGCTGTCCATATTGGCCAACATCAGCCAACACCTGCACACCTAGTCCCATAAGTAGCTATCCATAGTTCTGCCACCCTCGCCTCTTTGACAGCACCCATCCTTACTCTGGGACCTGGTCGTTTCTGGACACACCACTACACACTGCCCACTCTCCACTTCATGGGACCCATTTCATAAATTTGTCTGGGCCCATGGGTCATCAGAGTTACCCACCCTTGTATTCCGAGTCTGTATACACCACAGACAAAATGTATGATCTATTAAATTTGTATGGTTTGGCCAATTTTTGGGGAGTCATGCAAGGGACACTCCAGTATGTGTTCCATGATTAGATGCCACGTGCGCACTGTGTACCCCCCGGTTGTATTCTGCCTGTGGTCTGGGGAGCAGTGGACACTTTACATTGATTGCTTGTATATTTCCCGTGTCCGGCTGTAGGGGGGGGGTTTGAAGGGCATGCTGCATGAGTCATGTCTCTTGCCTGGGCTCCTCACTTCCATTGGCATAGCCTGTGAATGAACATATGTCATTCCTGAGTGCTGTTTCCTATCACAGCTGTATATCTCTGTATATCTACGCACACATACACACACACACACGCACACACACACACACACACACACACACACACACACACACACACATATATATATATATATATATATATATATATATATATATATATATGTGTGTGTATTTATGTATGTATATATGTACATATATGTGTCTATACATATATGTATATATATTTATATATATATGTGTGTGTCTATAAACCAATACATACCCCGCGCATGCGCACTTACACATGCGTAATGGTGTTTATATATGCTTCACCTGCATACTAGTGCCTTAATCATTATGACACTGACACTTCACTCCAGTTATCTTGTAATCAGTATGTAGCATGTTATACAGCGGACAGATGTTGCAATATGTTCACGTATGGATTATTGATGGTAATTGGAATGTGATACAGTGTGATTCGGTGCAAGAATGTCTGTTCATTAGGGGGTTGCTCTAATGAATGCACTATTGCTGTCCCACTCCATATGCATATATACCCATATTCCCATGGCTCCTGGTTCCCCAAACACACCTCAATGCCTCCCTAACACTGCTGTCATCCATTCTCCTGTCGGATTTGCAGTGTATCAACACCACTACACAGTGGCCACACCCTACTCCTATAGAGCCATCCCATCAGTTTACTCACTCCACATATCCTCAGACCTCCCATACGTTTAGTCCACGAACATTGGTATCGTGAGCGACCAAAGGAATACTATTTGCAATTATTGGGCTGCCCCACATGGAACACGTAAGTGTTTATGGCAAGATTAGACATTATACTTCATTACATCCTTACTCCCATTTACATGACGCAATTCATTAATATGTATGACTATGCGGTATCGGTGTTCAGCGTATTTCTTTTACAATTAGATGTGTTTAGTACTTGGCGTTTCCATAGCGGGCAGATCACAGGAATGATTCTATGTGTGGTGAAGCTCTCACATTTGATTATTGTCAGCACAGCACTGACTTTGGACACTGTACACACCTCTGCGTTGTAGCAGTTTCATCCCTTCCCTCTTCTGCACAACCCATTATTCCATCTACTGTTGATGTTTGTATGTGCACATTCCTATTATTTATGTCTACAAATGGAATGCATGTGTTACAGAGAATGTACTTCTACATATTGATGTCTGCATGTGTGTATGCATATATACCTATTACGAACTCGCTGACCTCAACGGGGCGGTCCAATTAGAACAGGGCCATCCAACCATGGCGTGCCTGGATCCAAAATTTCATACCCATAGTTCCTCCACCCCACCCGTGTTCAACTTAAATGCGTAACTTCCATTTCCACTTGTTATTGCAGCCATGACACACCTCCAAACATTGCCCTCTCCAGAGCGTTAGGGGCCCTAGACATATGTTGTCCCGCCTCTTGTATTCTCAGGCTCTCCCACCATTTCGTCTTTGAACATACCAGCCCTTGCTTGTGTAATGGTAGGACTAAACGCTCTAAATAATTTTTGAGTAGTCCCAGCAGGGACTACCCTCTGTCTGTGTGTAAAGTAGACTTAGCAATTCAACTATGTTACTCTCACTGGTAATATCCTGGCTGTGGTGTGAGTAGCAGTGCTTTGCTCACTCCTGGCCAGCGTGATATGGCATATGCTGACAGCACTCTATGGTACTATAGTTGCTGTTGATTCCCTTCTCATCCCTTGTCTATGCTTTATTGTTACGAAGTTCATTCATCAAATATATCTATCTATATATCTATATATATATATATATATATATATATATATATAGATATATATATAGATATATATATATATATATATATATATATATATATATATATATATATATATATATATATATATATATATATATATATATATATATATATATATATATATATATATATATATATATATATATATATATATATATATATATATATATATATATATATATATATATATATATATATATATACACATATATGTGTGTGCATTTCCTATGCTGAGCGATGCTTACACACGTGCAAGTGCAGTCGCATATGCTTACTGTTTGTTATATATGTTTACTGCGCCTTATTTGTGCTTACTTGTGCCTTATTCATTATGACAGTACCACTTTGATTGAAATGATCTGGTTAAAAGTCCCATGCGATACTCAAGTTCACTTTTACATGTTATTATGTCAGTTTTACAGCAGGACGACATTCATTCCACATGGAAAATGATATGTGCTATAGTCGAACTTGAACCGTGAATGCCTGTTTGTTAAGCGGATGCTCTAACCACTACACTATTGGTATGCTGCTTCATTTATATGTATATCTATAGTTGATAGTTATCCATACACACGCCTCAACACATCACTAACTCAGCAGGCATCCATTTTCCAGTTAGGAAAACCGCACCACCACACATGCGCCATTCCCTACTGCTCTGGGCCTGTCCCGCATATTGACTCACTCCAAGTATATTCCGACTTCACAAGCCTATAGTCCTGGCACATATGTATATATGATGGTCAGGGTCTTCATATGGTCATCTGGTTTTAAGCTTGTCCGACTGGGGACTGGAACTGCCCTGTACCCGTTTGAAAGTCAGACTTACCATGTGGACAGACTTAGTTACACTGTTAGCATCCTACCTGTGGTTAGAGATGCAGGGGGTTTGCTCAACTCTGGCCAGCTTGATATGCCAAGCCCTAGATAATATGGGTGTTCCTCTGCTGTTTTCCTTTGCATTCGTTATGAATGCTTTCTTGTGCCCATGTTCATTCTGTAGACATATATATATATATATATATATATATATATATATATATATATATATATATATTATTTTTAATTGTAAAAATCCTGTTTAATCTGCTTCTCATATAAGTTTTAACTCTTATTTAATTAATTGTAATTGTTTGTTTATTATCTGTATTGTCTACTCAAATTTTTTTTTTACAATGTCTAAACATGTCTAAGAACCTATTGTAACCTAAAATGTCTGGAGCTTTTCTCCCCAGGACTCCATTGAAAACGCGTTCATCTTCGCCCAATGGACTATCCTGGTAAACCAACTGCAAATAAAATAAAATAAAAATTAAAATAAATAAATAAATAAATATATATAAATATATATATATATATATATATATATATATATATATATATATATATATATATATATATATATATATATATAGATATATATATATATGTATGCATCCATATACATCTACATGATTAATTACTTTGATCATGCTATTGAATGACTGTGCTGTCTGCTATGTTTGTGATAACATCAGAGTTAGGTATAACTGCCATGGCTTAGTGGTAAATCACATTGATTATGATCTGTAGGGTCCTGACATTGAGCCTGGCCCATGCGGTTTATTGTGTTGATGGACAGAACAAGGGCCGTTGGACAAAGGGTGAGTACAACACTTAACGGCAGCAGTTTTCCATTTAACCATTGTTTCCTGTCATACAAACACCTTCTGCAGTCTCACTGTAATATGTCACCCCAGTTCACATTTCAATGGTATTATATCGCTATACAGCATAAAATTAGCAAAATATGCTCATATACAGATTACGCGTCATAAATGGTGTGTGCTGCAGTCGAACCGGCAACGTCTGCTTGATAGGCGGATGCTCTAACCACTACATTATTGCTGTGCTGCCTCATTTGCATGTATACCCATGATTCATAGTTACCAGAGCAAGCACAGCAAAACAACACTAACACAGCAGTCATCCATTCTCTGGTCGGAAATAAACCACACAACTACACATGTACCACTCCCTACTATGTTGGCTCACTCCAAGTATATTTAGACGTCCATCCCAAGCTTATAGTTCTGGGACATGCATTCATGTAATGGTCAGGGTGTTCAATTAGTCTTCCGGTGTGTCTTATCCGAATGGTGACTGTGACTGCCCTGTACCTGTTTGAAAGTCAGACTTAGCATGTGCACGCAGTTAGTTCCACTGTTAGCATCCTAAATGTGGTTGGGGATGCAGGAGGTTTGTTCACCACTGAGTGGCTTGATATGACAGCACTAAATACTACGGGGAGTTACACTGCTGTTTTCTTTCACATTCGTTATGACTGCTTTATTGTGTCCATGTTCATTCTTGATAAATATATATATATATATATATATATATATATATATATATATATATATATATCTACACATATATCTGTCTGTACATTCCCATGCATATACACCTACATGCTTGTCTACATTTCCCATACTGTTGAATGACTGCCAGTTACCGTTGCACATACCTGCTTACGTCTGCTTTAAGGTGCCATAATCACCCTATTTCCGACTGCCATTATTGTGGGCATCATTTAAAATTAGCAACCCTTGCATGGCTTGGACCTGGGAACAGGAACAGCATAGTCACTGGTTCTACCACTAAACCATCCGTGATACATTCTGTATGGATGGTAATTAGGATATATGACTTTACTACAGGCATTCCACAGTACTGGCAACATATGTGACAGTCGGTTCATGTACATATATATAGTACATGTTACTGTTCATATGTTTCTGAGAGGCATATGTATACATTTGCAAGTATACATATTTATGAATAGGACACATACTTGATAACTATTTATGTGCATGTATTTGTGATGTGTAGCTATGTGAATATAAGTATGTACATTTATAGATATATGACTACATATCTGGAGTTATACATGGCCATGTATATGAACAACCACATACGGGAGGTACCTGCACCATTTGTATACAGGGGTTGTGTGCATCATTACGACGAGGAACCTGGACAGTGTATACAATTTGTGGACATGTACTATTTGGAAGATGGCTATGGGGAAGCTTCATGGGAACATGTGAAAGGTATATATTCCCGATAATGCACATGGGGAGACGTGCATCACGGTCAGGTGTTTAATCCCAGGTCGTAGGTTCTGCAGGACCGGGTGGAGGCTGAGCAGGGTTGTGGTCAGGTACTGCTAATCTGACTTGTGCCCGATAGGGTTGCCACCTTTTCAAATACCCAAAGTGGCAAATTTTTTGTACAAATGTCAGATTTTGCAAGGCAAAACATACCCACAGCCAGTAAAAAGGACAGAACTTTACTGTTTTGCCTACGTAATTGCTTATTCTTGTAGCATTTTAGTTGCTTATTCTGTTTCTTATAACATTTATATGTTTCAGAAACAGAATAACTGTTTTATGCAACTATTACATTAAATATAGGAAATATGTTTGTCCTAATATCTCAGGACATTTGCTATTTTTTCAATTTTTATGCAGGACACAACTGGCCAAAGAGCGACTGTCCCTCACAAAGTGGGACAGGTGGCAGCCCTAGTGCCCGGATGTCAACAGGGGTGGACATCGTGTTATGCCACAAAGTCTAATCTTGAGAACAGATGCTTATTCCATGAGGGATGTCCAAAAATTGTGAATGACGGACCCCATTCATCTGGCTATTCGAAAATGTGGTAGGGTTATGTATGTATGGGATAGCTAGTTTGCAAGCCTGAGACTGCCTAGGGTGCGACTGCCTACTAGATGTGGTAGGGGGCACTATGTGCAGATATGGCTGCGCCAAGCTAGCAGCCTGAGTATGGGTGGTTTTGGTGGATGTTCAGCAAGAGGGGGGTGTGCTGTGGAGGAGATGATGGGCATTCAATTATGTGTCCAAGTGTGTTGGGGTGGATGGCTCAGTTCAGGCCAGACCATTATGTGGGTGTGAGCCAGTAATGGTTCTATACATGTGTATCGCACATTTTAATGTTCATATGTTTGTGGGATTGTGTTCTGCAGTATGGCATGTCAGGGTGTTTTGTGGATGTGAATGTATGTTCTTTGGTTTCCTTTCTGATTAACCCACTGCTCCCTCGTACACCTCCAGTTCACCTATTGTACATCCGACCCAGTCTCCCCTTGGTGAATTATTACATTACCCGTCACCCCCCATATTCCACACGCACCATCCATCCCTTCTCTGGTTGATGGCCCATGGCACAGACAACAGAACACATTGCGTACTCTACATATCTCTGGTACCAATATGGTTGTGAGGACAACCCTGGCATATTTGATCTTCTACATGCTGTACCTCACTCACATAGGTACACGTAAATACCTATCTTTCATGACATGGTAGGTAGACCCGGGTAATACCCATTCATCTTTGGGCCGTCCAGACAGGGACGACCTGGACCACGAATGGGCAGATATTGGGCGAATGCTCTGACCATTGGTAGGGTTGCCACCTTTTCAAAAGGCCAAAGTGGGACATTTTCGGGACACACATCAGATTTTACAGGCCGACACATACCCACGATCAGTACAAAGGATAGTACTTTACTTTTATGCCTAAGGAAAAGCTTATTCTTTTAGCAGTTTAGTTATTTATTCCATTTCTTGTAACATTTAGGTATTTTAGATACAGAAATAACTATTTTATGGAACTATTACATAAAATATGGGACATTATTATGTCCTACAATCGCAGGACATTTGCCATTTTTAATATCTGTGATAAGGACACAACTGCCCAGAGAGGGACTGTCCCTCACAAAGTGAGACAGGTGGTAACCCTAACCATTGGGCTAGGCTTTGCAAATGGCATCGGCGCGCAAATATGCTGCGTTTTGCTTCCACTTGGTATAACAAGCAACACTACAATGGAATACGGGCACGGGGTTTTAAATGTCATTTGTTCAAGGGACGGGGGCTCAATATTCAGCTGCGTGTCTTTGTGTTTACTTTTTATTTTGGTGTTTGCGAAAATGTCTTGTATGCTTTGCATACATTTCAGTATCCACGGTCACTGACAGGAGTGATTACTATTAGAGGCAGGCTGTACTAGTCAGCATTTTAGGTTGCGTGTCTGCAGCCGACATGTTCATGCCTCCGTGCAGCACTTAGACATGCCCCCTGCACTCACACATGTTTCCTATGCATGTGGATGTTGCGGCAGCGTGCCTTCATTAATATGCATGTGGTGCTACTGCGCCATCTCTATGCCACATGGTCGGCGCAAGGCTAACGCCATCCTTGCGCCGAGCATCATGAATCCCGGGGAATGACTTTTTCATTCAGAATTGTGATCAGATAAAAGTTTTTAGTGATTTTGTATTATATCTTTTATCTCATATTTATCCTCTATAGAGAAATCACTCAGTTCTTCAGGATATTTTTCCTGTAGTTCTGATTGTGCTGTTTATGTTTGTGTACTGGACGTAATAAATGTTATCCAGGGAAAACTAGGAAATCATTGCATTTTAGAAATTATGAATATCAATATTACATTACTTGGCATAATACATTAAATATATTGTACAGATGTTTGTTAAGCATACCTCTCAACTCCAGATTTTTGCAGAATATCCAGATGTTTATTCTTATTTTTTGTTCTTTTTCATGTAAATGTTGTGGTTTTCTGGCAAATCATTGAGGGATAAAGTCACTAACATAGTTATTGAAGGAGGGGCAGTGGGGCATTTCACATGCAGCTACACACACACACACACACACACACACACACACACACACACACACACACACACACACACACACATGCGCGCATGCATGGACGCACGTACACACATATAAAGGAATGCATGCACGCAAACGCATATAGATACGTGTGTAAACATTAGTAAACAGCAAAGGAACAAACAGTGCAACCAACACTAATAACCACAAAAGCACTATGTAGAGAAAAGCGATGCACCGGACAGCTCAGGAACAAAATCAAATTCCAGTTTATTGTATAAAACGTCACGAGTATAACAAACACGTTTTTCGTCACTAATTCAGACTTCATCAGACAACTAACCACAATTCTAACAACATAATTTATCTAAAATATAATAAGGCAATTAATTCAAACCATCCAATCGGGAAAGTTGCTCATGAATATTAAGAACATACAACTTATTGACATAAAAACTCGATTTCCCAAAAGGAAAACAATGAATAAATTTTTCATAATACATCATAAAGAAATGTCCATATTACGTGTTTGTTATACTCGTGATGTTTTATACAATAAACTGGAATTTGATTTTGTTCCTGAGCTGTCCGGTGCATCGCTTTTCTCTACACAGTGCTTTTGTGGCTATATGTGTGTAAACATTGACACACACACGCGTACACACACACACACACACACACACACACACACACACACACACACACACACACACACACACACACCAAAGTATGCAAGCCAAGTTGTGATAATTCCTCATATAAACACACACACACACACACACACACACACACACACACACACACACACACACACACACACACACACACACACATAAAGGTATGCATGTAAACTTTGACACACACACACACACACACACACACACACACACACACACACACACACACACACACTCATAGAAGGACGCATGCAAGTTATTGTAATCCCTCATATAAACAACGCTGTATGAATTTGCATTTTGCTGAGCATGCTTATTAAAGGATACATTTCACAAAGTCTTGCAGAGCTCACCTACAGTCATGCATGTTTCTATTTCTATGAAGATTTGCATGACAGTGCAGTACACTAAAGAGGATATGTTTTGTATCTGAGACTGCATGCAGACCAAGCTTGTGCATCTGGCCACCTATTTGTCCATTTATAATATCTAGTTGTTTGAGAGTAAGGCATTGTAATGACAGAAAAGACTATACCCTTTCTGTGTTTACCTTAATAAGTGGCTCCTAGTTAGTAGGATTGCATTGAAGGTGGATGCTAGACATTGTGTCTGTTACTTGTGAACAGTGTAATTACACAAAAGAACCTTTAGGAAGATATAATTTTATTTTAGTGGTGAGATGAAAGTGAAAGTATAAAATTAACCTTGCATGTATATCCATCTACATATGTATGGGAGGTAAAAAACAGACTTCCAATATAAACTATATTAAACTCCAGTTATTTATCAAGGATAACAGAGTCCCACAGTGACACCTTTCAAAGTATGAAAACCTTATCACATCTCATCTCTACAATATTGTCCTTCAAATCTCATTCTCAGTATAACTTATGTAATAAGAGTGATGCCTTGCGGGTACTATTACCTTGCACCACCTGGTGCTCCCCTTTGAACTGCACAAGAGATGCAGTACTCTTTCTAGCTAAGGTGTGCTTATTTTTCTGTGGCCACTGGATCTAATAATTATATTTACATAACTGAAGGACCAGACAGAACAGAAGCAGAATACGGAACTTGAAGAATGAACAAATGGAGGTCACAAACACTGCATCTTAATGAAACATTTTTTAATCCATCTGTGCTAACTTTGGTCAGGCTGTCTCACTTATACATTAATTTGTCAAGTTTTAATGTTATTGCTATGAACTGTACATCTTTTAAAATATATGTGATATTCATTCTTATTTGTATAATGTAAGAAGTATACATCCCTCTTTTTTACTAGTGCTGCTTGTTACGCAGTTTTCTTTTAACATCCTAAATGTATGTATTTCTTTAGGCTCATAATATACAGCATTTTACATGACTGTGTTATTGGCCTTGCTTAAGTGGAAAGGAATAAATTCATAGTCCTCCAAGGATTCATATTGAGTGACTGAAGGCATTTAAACCAAGTGCCATTTGGTCAAAAATAAATGGCTGAACACACTTTCAGGAATTTTTACAAAAAAAAAACATTTTTTTTCAGATGGTCAAGCCCTCCTGTGTCCCCTATGTGCGTAGAAACCTCCACTATCCCCCAACTTAACTAAGAAGCATCATAACAGTGGGGAAAAGTCCAACCTTAATGATTGTCAAAAGTGTTTTTGGATACTTATTTTTAACCAAATGTCATCTGATTCAAATGCCTTTGGCCAATCGACTATATCCCTTCTACTACAATATGCTTACCTCCTGTTGTATTTGTTTGTCTTATTGTTTATTACCCAGATAAGTGATCTGGTGCAAGACTGCCTTTCATCCACAAGTACTTGTTGAAAATGCTATTTACAAGTGCACATCCATACAGTGGAATTATATGAACAATTATCTGCTTTAAAGAGTGTCTTTTTTGCCCCAAAGCAGATATTCTGCAGAATATAGCTGGTTTTCTTCCTCCTGCACATTGTAGTGTTCATCAGTGATGTAGTTATTTCTGGGAATCTTTTGTGAACTTGTAGTCTTTAGTTAGACTATGATACAGTGCACATACATATTCTTTAAATGTCTTAGGTTGTAACCTTTCAAGGAAAAATTACTTCATTTTCTTTGAAGCAAAATATGTTGAGTGAAAATGGAATATCTATCATATGCCTGTCTACACCTCTGAAACTTATAGTTTCATGACCTTATGAGATTTTTTTATCATTTAAGATAAAGCAGTCAGTTCTAATTTACTTTTATTATCACTCAGGAAAAAAATCTATTTGTAGATCATTCACTTTGTTTTGTGATTTATTTATTTACTGCAATTTGTCAGCTTTATAAATGCATCTTAGCCAAGGTTCCATTGCAGGGCAGACCTGATGAGAAATTTTATCGCTAATAGTAATGTACAGATTACAAATATGAATTGCTTGAAATGATGCACAAAGGCAGAGAAGCCAGCCATTACAGACATAAAATAGCACTCTTTGAAAGGTTTTCAGCTAGGTCAAGCTGACAAGTCATGTAAAAGTAATAGTGCACAGCTTCTGATTATAATTTTAACCAGACATTGCCCTGACATCATCTGAGGTGCGTGGCCAGCCTTGTAACTACAAACAAACAGCTTTCACTGAGTTTTAGTTTGCATTAAGAAGCCACTACTTTATATCATCACTCCTGGTCATTTTTATAGAACTTTGTTGCAAATGTCCCCAGGAGTTTAGTACTGCATTTTAGGAATCTGTCTGTACATGCATTAGCAGATAGGAGCAAAAAGATGTCATCTCTTGATAAAGCTCATTGATAAACTATGGGGTGATTCTGACCTCCACCATAATGCTAGTGATTATAAATGCTATACACTTTATGAGGTGAAGAGAGTATAAAACAGGTTCTTCACAACAATGGATTCTCAGACTAACCACTGTACAACACCATAAAAATATAACCATCTAAAACACACCAGCCTTTGTCAGCAAGGGTGAAAGTAGACATTTTGTTTCACTGGAACACAGTAGGGATCATTATCATCAACACTATCTTTTTCCCATTTTCTACATGGGGGTTGGGGTGTCATGTCAAATGTTGCCATCTCTCTCTGTATTCAGTGCCACTCTCCTGCCTTCTTCAACACTTATGCCTGACTGTCACATGTCTTCTCTCATACAATCCATTCACCTCTTTGCTGAATGCTTTATTTTCCTCTTGTCTTCTTCCAGTTTGTCACAAATCTTTTTCGCCAGATTGTCATCTGCTTTTCTGCATGTCCAACTGCTGTAATATGTTCTCTTTGACCTTTTCTACAATTGGAGCTACTTTGATTTCTGCTCTTATGTCCTTATTTCATTCATCTGTTCCAGAATGTGCATCGTACCACTCATCCCAGGCACTTCATCTCCATCACCTCTAGCTTTCTCATCTGCTCTGCCTGTACTGCCTACATTTCTGTACCATGCAGTAGTACTGGCTGCACCACTGTTTTCTACATCTTGCTTTTTAGCTCCATTGGCATTCTTTTCACTCTGTGTCAGTGGCCTGCAGGCCCACTGATTTTAGCTCTGACTTCCTGATTCAGACTTCTCTTTTTCTCACCCACCCTTCTCAGATACATGAAGTTGTTAACCTGTTCCACCATTTTCTCTTCTACCACAATTCACAGCTTTTTCTGATTTACCCCATTTGCTGCCATTATAAATATCTTATCTATACTCAGTTTCATACCATGTTCCTTCTATTTTTCATTCTGTTCCCCTGTCCTTTGCTGAAGTTCTTGCTCAGAGTCTGCCTGTAATGCCACATCATCTAGATACAGCAACTTTGTTGATCTGTCCCCTCCAACCTGTTTGCTAATGTAGTCTATCACCAGTTTTAACAGCAGTGGGCTCAGAGCTGAACCCTGATGCACACTCACTCCCACTGACAACTCCTCTGTGAGATAAAGCATTGTTTATACTTGAGTCATTGGGTCCTTGTATGTGGTTTGCACCAATTCAACTAACCACACACACAACAATCCCAGTCCCACATAGACCTACCATAACTGCAAACCAAACACATAAAAACACAAAGACATACTCAGAGGCTCTAATAAAAAACTTACCAAAACAACAGAGGATCCCAAAGCAGACATCCAAAAACCCACCACCTCAAAACAAAACACATGCAACACATACTTGAATAAATCAGTGTGTCAACCAATCACAGCCCTTAAGGCCAAACACCATGCCTGATACACTAGTAATAGGTGACTCTATAGTCAGACACACTGATGTCCCGCTGACCAGGCTGAACAAGGACAGGGTGACTGTGAGCTGTCTATCGGGAGCTAGGATCCGCCACATAACACACGCACTCAAGTCACTCCAAAGCAAGTACAAATATGACTCCGTCATTGTCCATGCTGGCATGAATGACCTGAGACATACCTCCCTGGACTACATGAAAAGAGACATAGAGGAGCTCTCCGATTATGTAGCCCAGGCTGGTATGACCCTGACCCTGAGCAGCATCTTGCCCTCACCAAGAATGATACCACAATACAAAGACAAGATGATCAGCTTTAATAATTGGCTCAAGTACAGGTGTCATTCTAAGGGGATCCAATGTCTGTCTGCCTGGGATGACATGTTGGATAGGCCACGCTGCTTCGCAAGGGATGGCTTACACCTGTCACCACTGGGCTTCCGGATATTGGCGAAGGCTCTTGCCACCCCCATAGTGCCTTTTTTAGGCAAGACAAACCCACCTCCTTAGAAAACAAAAATGGAAAAAAACTAAGGGTAATGCTCCTCAACGCCAGAAGTCTAAATCTCAAGATGCAGGCACTCGATGCACTCCTAAGCATGGAGAACATCGACGTCTGTTAAGTAACTGAAACCTGGTTCAAGGCTCCTGAGAGCACCCCAACTCTACCAGGCTATACCTCGTATCATGCTTTTCGGCCCCAAAACCCTGGCTGAACCACAAAGGGAGGGAGAGTGTCCATATTCATCAAGGACACCCACACCTCCAGGTTAGTAGCAACACATGAAGCATCAGTGACCATACAGGTGCAACTAACCATAGGCAAAACTGCTATACAACTGGTAGCATGTTACAGACCACCCTCCCAATCTCAGGAACCCCACTCAGCCTTCCTGAAGACATTGGAGGATATGAATATATCACAAAATACCATCATACTGGGAGACTTCAACTACCCAAACATAGATTGGGTACATTATTCTAGCCCTAATACCCTAGCCCAAAGGTTCCTGGAATTGATAAATTCAAATGCACTGGAACAACTAGTCACCTCTCCCACTAGGGGAGATAATATACTAGACCTGATCATCACAAACATGGGGACAAAATGCTCCACACCGGAAGTATACCCCTCACTAGTGAGATCTGACCATAAACTAATCACCCTGGATATACATATCCCACCTCCACCCCCAGCACAAAAGACCACAGTGAAAAACTTCTCAAAAGCAGACTTCACTCTTCTTAAGACTGAGATGGTATCCTTTAAGCCCACTGTGCCAGTGGATACCACATCCCACAATGCCGAATCCTTCACAAATGCTTTCTATGGACATCTCCAAGAATGCATGGATCATGCAATCCCAAATAAATCCAAGTCCCTCTCCACCAAAGGCAAGTGTCCTGTCTGGTGGACCTCAGCCATTAACAAATTGTATAACAAAAGAAGGAAGCTACTGCACATCAGAGCAAAATCCCATAAAGGGAAGACATCTCTGATCAACATTAGCAGAAAACTACTTTCTCTCATAAAAACATCCAAGGCCAACTTTGAGAGAAAAATCGCTAAGGACACTAAAGATAACCACAAAGCCTTCTTCAGCTATGTTAGAAACCTGGGTGGAAACCCTCAGATATGCTCAGAGTTAGTTCACAACAACAAAAAATACACTGAACCCACAGATATTGCCAACATTCTGGCTGACAGATTCAGTGCAAATTTCTCCCCTCCCTCACCCCCAAAAGAAGAAATACTTATCCCAGCTGAATGTAATCTCCCTGTCATCTCAGATGTCCAAGTGAGAACCACCCTAAACAAAGCTAAAAACACAGCATCAATGGGACCTGATGGTATCCCGGGTTGCGTGCTACGTGAACTCCAAGAGGAGCTAAACCCACACATAAAAATGCTATTTAACCTTAGCCTTACTTCAGGATATGTACATGAACACTGGCGTACAGCAACAGTGGTCCCACTCCACAAAGGGGGTACCTCTACAGACCCTGGGAACTACCGCCCCATAACCTTAACCAGCCTGGTCTGCAAAGCTATGGAAAGAATCATTATGGAACTCATAAACAGAGGCATAGGGGACCTACAGACACTTGACCCCACCCAGTTCGACTTTGTAAAGGGCAGGTCCTGCCTTTTGAACCTGGTTGACTTTTTCGAAACAGTCACTAGAGCCATTGATGAGGGCAAAGTAGTCCATACACCCTACTTGGACTTGGCTAAGGCCTTCGACACAATACCCCACTCAGGCATCATAGATAAGCTCAACAGCTTAAATGTAAACCCTTATGTCACTAGATGGGTTGCAAACTGGCTAAAGGACAGAACCCATAAAGTTAAAATCACTGGAGAAATGTCAGACTCAAAGCCAGTCACAAGTGGTGTCCCACAGGGATCTGTCCTGGGACCCCTCTTGTTCGGCATTTATTTCTCAGATATTAAAGCAAACATGGGAGGGTTGTGGCTGACAAAGTTCGTAGATGACTGCAAACTAGGCGCCATAGTCGATACACCAGCGGACACATACATCCTACAAAAAGGCCTCACAGAAACAGACAACTGGTGCCGGAGTCACGGCCTTAAACTAAATGCCAAAAAATTTATAGTCATCCCCTTTGGGAAAAACAAAGTACCCACAAATTATCACATAGACAGCAACCCACTGAGTATGGAAAAGGTAATCAGAGACCTAGGGACCCAAGTTGACAGCGACTTCTCATTTGACACCCACGTTGTCAAAGTGGTTAGAAAAACATTCTACCTTGCACACCTCATCATGAAGGGATTCACATCCAGATCCAAGGATGTCATTATACCCCTATACTCCTCCCTCATCAGACCCATGATTGAGTACAATGCCCCATTTGGTATGTACCTCACCCGGCATTTTCAACAGCTGGAGAGACCACAAAAGTACCTCACCAAGAGGATCAAGGGTCTCCAACATATGTCTTATTCTGCCAGACTAAAGAAACTTCAGCTCTATTCAGTAGCATACCGCCTGCTCAGAGGTGATCTCTGCCTGACGTACAAGGCCATGTCCAATCAGGATCTGATGGACATGCTCTACCTCAAAAAATCCAAATCCATCAGGACCACGAGAGCTAAAGACTTAAACCTCGGCACAAGTATGAATAGGACATGCTGGAGGGATAGATTCATAACCCAGAGGCTTCCCATGCTTTGGAACAAGATCCCAGTTCGTATTAGGCAGAGCCCCTCACTGACTCTCTTCAAGAGAAATCTTGATGAGTGGATGGGAGATCGTAAGTTTACCCCAGGGGTCACATCTGTGTCACTGCTAGACAGGGGCATAGTAAACTAATTCTATTATATAAGGGGACCTTCATTGTGTCACTACTAGACAGAGGCACAGTATTCTAAATTTATTCTGTACATTTTTGTACCATTCCATGGGGTGGCAAAAGCCACATCACTATGGCTATGCTTACAAATGCCCCAGGGCAGATAGCCTAGTACTAAACTATGAAACTATGAAACTATAATGTTTATGGGAGTTCAAAATACTGCTGGACTGCAAAAAAAAAAACATTTTTCTTGGGACCTTGTCATATGCTTTCTCCAAGTCTAGGAATGCTCAGTTGGACTTTTTCCTCATTTCTAGCTTCTTCTCAACTATCTGTCTCACTCCAAACATCAAGTCAGTTGTGCTGCATCCGGATCTTAAACCAAACTGCTCATCTCTATCATTCTTTCTACTCCTTTCTGTGTTCAGTTTTCAAACCCCCTCTACAGTACCTTCATACAGTATGACAGAGGTGTGATACTGTTGTATTACCCACAGTGGTGAATGTTCCCTTTGTTCTTGAACACTGCCATTAGTATGCTTATTTTCCAGTCATATGGGATATGCCTTTCTCTCCACACTCATATAAGTACCCTCAAGAGCCTTTTCTCCCATATCTTACCCAGCATCTTTATCATATCTGTTGTGACCTCATCAGAGCCTGCTGATTTCTCTTACTTCATTTTCCTTAGTGCTGTTTTTACTTCTTCTGTAATGGGCTCCTCCTCTTCTATCATCATAGTCTTTGTGTAGGACATTACAGCTTCTGTGGGGTTTTCTTCATTCAGAAGCTGCTGGAAGTACTCCTTTGATATGTCTTTCATGTCCCATGGACTGGTGAGCTGGTTGTTGCTGGCATCCACTATGAAGGGTGAGTGACTATCTTCTTTATCTTTCTGTCTTTGAATTAAAACCTGATGGAGTTTCTTTGTGTCATCTATTGAATTACTTTCTAGAAAATGGTAGAGTGCCTCTGATGCCTTGTTCTTTGCTATTGCAACTCCTTTCTTAGCCTCTTTGTTAGCCAACCACATTCCTTCCTAGCCAGGTCTGTCTTTTTTATCACTCATTTTTTCCTTCACTCCTTTTTTCTTTTGATGACTTCCTGGACTTCTGCATTCCACCACCAGCTTTGCTCATGTACCCAGTAGGGCTATCAAAAGAATAAAGGAAAGAAAACTGCAAATAATAGTAAAAGCTAAGAGAGATATGAATCACCAAAATTCATGACTAATTCAAGCTCAGGCTAGTGAATTAACTGACTTGTGTGTGGACAAAAGTAACATTAACAGAGTGGTAAATAGTGATTTTTAGTAAGAAAAGGCTCACAGAACTGGTCCTGTGGCACAAAGGGATGAAGCCCCAACTGTACCCGAGATGACCCATGATTGACCAGCAGCATGGATACTGGATCAGCTGGGAGACAGAGTGAAAAGCCAGCACAGGCTTACCCATCAGTGGGAGTGGGGGAGGAGGTTTAGCTTGACTCACTGCATTCATGATACCTGCAGGAATGCAAGTGTATGGCTGCAGCATGAACAGTCTAGCTTTCTCACTCTAGAAGTCATGTGCTGCTAGGTCAGGAGCTTGAGCATGAGCAGAACTGAGCATCCAATTTCTAGTGCAGCTATAATAGTAACTGCAGAGTGCTGAGGGAAAAGGGAAAGGATAATCGACAGGATCAACACAGTGAGTATTTCCTAACATCTGCCTCATCATCACTGCGAGATAAACAAGCTAGAGAGCTTTTGCCCAGATGGAGAAATGCATGGGTCAGTTGGGTGCAGAATGGAGAGACATTGAGTAGATTATTTGGAGAAAAAAATGTAAAGGCCCACAGAACTGAGGAAGGATTAAACAGGATCTGCTAACTCCTAAGGAAAAGGAAAGTATGGTTTGGCATATGTTTTTCTTTTTAAATAGAGGAGATCATAGCACTTCCATTTCCTTCACATTTCTTGGATCATACTTCTCAACCTCTTAGCACGAGAATTCTGGACAAAGACAAAAAATATCAGGTGAGAAAAGCTAAAAATCAGAACAGATTTGAAATATTGCTCTTATAAAGTTAGAAACTTGATAGAATGTCAGGATATGTGTTAGCATGTATTTTATGAAGAATTTGAAGTCTGAAAGTTTAATGTCTCTACTTACGTACTGATTTCAATCCTCAAAATTTGCCAGAAAACCACAAATTTTATGAGGAACAAAAAAAAAAAAAGCAAACACATGGAAATTTGTTGAAATTCTTAACAGCTGAGAGCTATGTCCTGGATCCATGGACCAGCACTTGAAGTGATGATTCTGACCCTCCCCTTGTAATTTCTAGAGATGCCTGGATGGTGTTTAAAGTCAATGGACATGGCCCCAAATATTTACAAAATTGAATTAAGAATATAAAAGGTACACCTTATATGCCTGGTATTTACACTTGTTGTCTTAAAAGTCAAAGTCAACTCTTACAGTGACCCCATATATTCAGACATCTCTAAACAGTTTAAACTCACTGAAATAATGTATATAATGAAGTAATATCAGTTTAACAAAGCAGAATTCCAGTTTTCAAGACAGTGTTATTGACATATGTTTTACATCTTTTTTACAATTTCTTCCTGAAATATATTTAAAGAAGATGAAAGAGTAAAAGAACATTTTCTTTACAGGCATTGATAATCATAGCATTGTTATTATTTAAGTGACATTGGTTAATACAAAAGTAAGTAGAAGACTAAGCCAGAGCAGATGTACATATTGTACCATCTTCAGGATATTTATTTATTTATTTATGTGTGTGTGTGTGTGTGTGTGTGTGTGTGTGTGTGTCTTTATAATGCGCATCTGGGTCTGTGGAATATCACACTTCAAAGATATGAAATGATAAACAGAAGTATGTAAAAGTAAACCCGTGAATGTAACATGCCATATAAGATAAACATATTGCAGGAATGCTTCAGTACACAGTACGAAAAGTTTTGTAAATAGAGCAGGAAAAAAAGTTTGCATTGTCTATACATATGTTTATGAAACCCTACCTCATATTCAACAAAGAAAAAAAAAAAGATTAGCTTTAACCAAAACTAATGATAGAAACTGCTTTCCATATCCACTTAACACTTAACAGTAATTAATAACAAGTTCACTCTTAAAGGGAAACTAGAAATGCACTTCACAAATGATCCAGGAATGAAAACTATAAGGGAGGGGCTCACTACATGGAAATTAAAAAGAACTAGGAAAAATTTGAGTGAGATGCAGATGTGAGGAAAAGTATAATATAGTGATAGACAAAGGTTAAATGGTCTACAAAGTTTATAAGGAAAAACATGGTTAACAACAGGGTATAATAATAATCAGATGTCAGCAACGACATAGTGGTAGCAGCAAAAGCATTGAATCAATTTACTAAAGTGTGTATTAAGGTAGAATAACATGGCCTAGAGGGCATACAGTGACATATTAATAAATATCTGTTAGTTGTTTGTTTAGTATTGCTAATAGGCGTAGTTAATATACAGATACTATGAATTTAGTTAAGCAACACATCTTGAGATTTGCAGCAGAGACATTTTTTCAGTACTCTCGTCATATGAGGAAGAACTCACTTATGTTGAACAAACATTCATAAGCATTTGCACACTGATAAACTGCTTGACACATTTTATAACTGTTTTCATCATGGTCTCTTCATGTAAGAGAGGACCTTATAGAAAGTAACAATACATATCAATTCTCATGCTACATTTTGACTTCAATAATGTTATCAATTAGAAAAATAAATCCAATTACAATGGACCACAGGAATCTCAAATATGGCAACATCCCTACCCCAAATTTTGGAACAAAACTTTCACTACCATTTGTAAACAGTAAGTGTCATGAGAGTCTCCTTTTAAAATTACAATAATCCTACCAACATTAGAAATATCTACCCCCTCTAAAAAAATATTGAAGCAAATCATGAAATAATTGAATCCTTACACATAATACAAAATATCTCATCTACCTAAAAGTGAAACACTTAACCTTTAAAAAGAAATATTTTAATTTATGTCTTTCTTAACTGGACATTCCCACTGAACAATGTATCCCTTTACAGTAGTGACCTAGGAGATCTGGTTAAGTGAATTGATCAGAATCGCACAGTAAGCAATGCAGGTGGAGCAAGACAAGCTCTTTGCCTGTCTGACTACAAGAAACAGCTCATTCAGAGCCTAGAGCATTATAGAACTGGCAGACATAAAACATTACCCCTACAATGAGAAATATATATCATAGGATTCAGAAAAATCCTCATAGCTCATGTAAATTACCTAGTGCAGAGAGGTCAGTTTTGGCAACAGTGAGAAAATATAATTCAGAGACTTCTATGAATACAGTGAGAAAGACAGCATTGTCATCTCATTAGCATATCTCTGAATTTCCCTTGTCAAACACTAGCATGGTGATAGTAGTCTAAATAAAAATCTCAAAAGTAATAGGATAAATGAAATATGCTGATCTCAAGGGCAGTCATATCAGGGGAGGTACGGTTTTTAGAATCAGTGTTCATAAACATCATCAGCTCCTTTAAGTAAACATTTTTCTCCACTACTGTAATTGATAATGTGCTTATCCCATGTTATCAAATGTTTACCGACTGTGGGCCAGATCATTAACAGTTACATGAAGTGCATCTATCATGTTTGCGGTGTGCCATGCCTCCAGCATGATAGCTCATGGTATTCAATAAGGAGCTCTACATGACAAGTAGAGCTGCCAAACGAAGGGAAATGGCAGACTATGTTAATGAAAGTGTAAAGAGCTGAAGCACATGCTAATCAGCCAATCCTACATGTCAAAGCTATTATATTATATTATATTATATTATATTATATTATATTATATTATATTATATTATATTATATTATATTGTATTATATTATATCAGGGAGCTATAAAGCATTTGTGCACATTAAGTGTAGGCTTTTGCCCTGTACATCAAAACTCTTTGTTATGCAGCATGATTACACTTAGAAAAATATCACATTAGGAGTTGTTGCTGCTGCTATTGTGTTGCATGTGGATCGAGCTTTAAATAAGGGTGCTACTGCTGCTGTCCCAGGCATCAGCCTCTAGAATATTACAGTGGTTTTTGA
This sequence comes from Protopterus annectens, assembly GCF_019279795.1. Taxonomy (NCBI): domain Eukaryota; kingdom Metazoa; phylum Chordata; order Ceratodontiformes; family Protopteridae; genus Protopterus; species Protopterus annectens. The sequence goes on from NC_056729.1 coordinate 2,723,349, forward strand.
ATGCAATACCAGTACATGCAAGGGATCACATCTGTTTCCCCACACCTCCCAAAGAAGACAGCAAGAACCATGCAGAATTTCTACGCAATAGCATACTTCCCTGAAGTGTTGTGGGGGCATAGATTTCACACACTTAGAAATAAAAGTCCCACCTTGTGAACAGAGAAAGAGGCATATCAACAGAAAAGATTTCCACTCTAGAAACTCTCAGGTCTGTAAATTGTCCAAGGGATCATCTACAATTTTTCTGCAGGTAACCCTGGCAGTTTCCGTGACTCTCACATATGGCACAATAATGAGCTATACACCAGATATGCAGGGGGGGGACATACCTTGAGGCCATCAAGTAAGGGTTGTAGGTTATGCACTGGAGCTCTGGCTCATGACACCCATGAAAAACACATCCAACCCAAATGAGCAAGGATGCAGTGCGGTCCATGCTCAAACTAGGAATATCATGGAATATATGTTTGGTTTGCTTAACTCAAAGTTCCAGTGTCTAGACATATCAGAAGGTACACTGCAGTATGACTGTACTACATTATACAATATAATTCTCAGGAAACAGCTTCAAAAAGGATCACAAGTAGGGCCGGCAGCAGCAGTTACAGATAATGAGTCTGAGGGAGAACTATAAGCTGCAGATGGTGCTGGCTTAGAGGCATAGGATAGAATACACACTCACTACTTAGCTCAAAGCCTAAGATCCCATGCACATACAAATGGCAAAACATATGCTTGTCAGACTCCACAAGATTTACTTAACCACGTAATGGCTGTGTTCTGATAACATCAGACAGAGACAACCCAAAGGATACAATTTTCATCTGCCGTAATGACAGGGTACGTGTGGAACGTGTAAAGAAAAAAGTTAGAAAACCGAGTACCGTCATATGGAAATATGTATATGCCCATAAGCAGCGCAGTTGTTTGAGGTGTATATTATGTCAGCAATATCTCCATAGTCAATTTTTTTGCAATATACAGATAGGTATTAGAAACAATAGTGTGCATCAAACATTTCAATTGATTACCATCTATAAAACATGGAACAGGTGAATTATTCCCCCATTGAACAACTATACCAAGAAGTAAGACTAAAGTACCTAATGCTTCCATCGCTGTAATGACAATACTAACTGAAATATAATATAATGCAGTTCAACAATTAGAGAAGCATTCATTCACAAATCAGTAGGAACAAAAAATCAACAACTTTTCTTCTGCAATGCATATTGATAACTGCAAACATGCGAATAAGAGAGCATTAGCTATCCACTGTGTGCATCGGACATGTATGCATCCCTGAGTAAGAAAGACATGTGCAAATGGCAGGGTACAATCATCATCAATTGCACTGGTCGGGGAAGTAGTAGGAAGGTAAGGCTAACACCAAATAAGTAACTTTGTGCAAGTAAGTAATACATGTATCTGTCAGAATATACAATGTTGAGGGCCAGTAACAACAGATGTATAGCACTCGACAGTACTGTTTATATAGGTTTGCATGTGTGTGTGTGTGTGTGTGTGTGTGTGTGTGTGTGTGTGTGTGTGTGTGTGTGTGTGTGTGTGGGGTAGTATCGGCAAGTGAATTATTTTTTCATTGCATGTGCGTCTGCATGAACACAATCAAACCCTGTGCTAGCACTGTGTCCTGGCATCACAGACAGATGTCAGCCATGCATGTTAGAGTAGTCAATTCAATGTCATCATACCTGATCAGAAGAACCACCTCTGCCAAGAGCTGCACTGCTACTTCCATGGCTCTGGCTAGAAGTTGGGGTGCTACCTGAATGTGAGTGATGCCTGCTGGATGAGCTCTACTCACAACTACATCCATCACCATATCCCCATGGCCTACCTCAACGGGTGTGGACACTGCAATTGCTGATGCATCAGTAGATGTAGTGTCACTACAGGACTGATACCTTGCAAGGGCATGTCTACTAACACCATAAGATTTAGTGTCTCTCTGGCCACAAGGATGCCTACCCCCCCAACAGATGTTCCACCACATACACTGACCAATCCAGTGTGTCATTCATCCTGTCCAAGGGGTTGCACTCAGATTTCAGGTACTCATGTCAGAATGCATGACATTTATTACTCATACTATCTCTTCAGAAGCCCTGGTGGAACATGCCTGTGCATCCACTACAAACCTAGATATACATCTTGTGGCACCTAATGACACACCAGCAACAGGTATAGGGTGGTCAGACGGCCTCCTCTGAGCAACCCTACCCACCCTCCTATGTGGGATCATGTTCTCAATTTGGCTACTAGAAGAAGCAACCAGCTCTGCAACAGGAGTAACCATACCTCCCAGATCAATGGTGTCACCCTCAAACTGTCCTCTTTCAGAGGTCTCCCTATCATTGGTATGAGAAGGCATACTGACTGCGTATGAAAAATAGGCAGGGGATGTGGCAGCCACAACCTCAGTGTTGGACTGTCCTGCTGCACCCCCAGGCTATGCCTCTTTATTGTCACCATCACCATCAGATGCTATTTATACTCTGACATCAGATGGTAGGAGCAACACATTGCCACTCTCAGGATCACCAGTCATAACAAGCAATAAATACAACAAATTGAAAAATAGAGAATAAACTTGAGCACATATTTCCTTATATAAAAGGTATATTAAAATCTGCAGATATTAAAGCAACACAAATTTAATCTGATATAGATCTGAATCTACCTTATAGATAGTACCAATAACCAAATATGTGGTTACGGGATGGAGGAAGGCTGGCTACAATTCAGATGTACCTGTATGTGAGGAAGGCAAAGGATAAAAGGCTGATAAGTATCATAATGTAAATGAAACTAAAAAAAAGCAAACATTCACCTTCAAATATGTAGATTAAAAAGTTTTCATACAAAAATGCAGTGAAAAGTTGTATAGGATTGTGTCATCTGACTTACATTTATCACTGACTATATATCATGGACATATAAAGATACAACATTGGCATGTGCATTTTGCATACCTGCAAGGTCTGCTGTTGACACTCTGGGTCTATTGTCCACATCTGCACTAACATTAAGGATTCTCTGAGAACCCTCTAGTGAGCTATCTGGATCTCTGACTGTGAGAAACTGCTCAATTTCAAGAAAAGGTGGTTTGGTAGCATGGCCAACCCTATAGCCACCTATTTCTGGGCAATTGCAACTGCCCTATAGAAGGCATACATTAGCATATCACTTGCCCAGTGAAGTATCTGGGAGTAAGTTCTGCCATACCATTCAACATCATTAACGTCATTGACTACCTGCTCCCATATCCTGTCTCAGGCAATTTGGTCAGCTCTAGCTTTCCCTAACAGAAAAGTACCATGGCAATGTAAGGCCTCGATAATGACCTCATTTTCCTGTATTAGTGTATGATTGCTTGTGGGGTAGAGCTTTCTTCTTGGGTGCCAAGTACCAGTATGAGATGAAACAGAAAACATACACACATAACTGCATATATAATACACAGAAGTCACACAGTCACACAGGCTGTGAAATCAACTTATGTGTAAATGCATGCACCCATCATGTGCACAGCAATTTAAAAGGTCATGTTCCTATGACTACACGCAAGTTAGGGCAGAACCCCCCCCCCCCCAAAAAAAAAAAAAATATATATATATATATATATATATATATATATATATATATATATATATATATATATATATATATATATATATATATATATATATATATATATATATAAATAATATATTTCTAAATAAAATATCAACAATAATTTACAACAGTTCTGTAATGCATATAACACCTTTAACTGTGTAATACATTGTAGCATTATCAACTCAAAGTGTGGCATTATAAATTATAAGTTCCATCTTCCATACTGTGGAGGGCTGTCAGGTAGAAATTCACAAATGTAGCACATTTTTTCTGTTTTTTTCTGTCTGCTTTTATAGGTACAATTACCAGGCCTTCCAATAAAACAACAATACACTTATCTGCAATAACTGTGCAAGCATCGATTAAATACAGACTAAAAATATAGGTCACATGCCACTCTCATGCATACTTTTTTGTGATGCAGACATAGTTATGTCAAAAGAAGGGGACAAAGAAAAAAACAATTAAAACCAAAAATGCCTTTCTGTGATCAGTGCAATTCACCTTTTAATGGTAAAATAAAGCATTATGTAAGAAATAGAATCATACATTGACAATACAGCAATGCAGAAAATATATAATTCTCCCAAATGTTTATTTAGCAGTATCAAGCTCTCTAGATAGAAACAGTCTGCCTAGTATTATGATGATGATGATGATGATGATGCAAGGGGATTAGCTACACAATTACATTTATATAGTACAGCCAACCCTGTAAACATTGTGATTTAGCTAATGAGGTGTTAAATGACTAGCATTCCTGAATACTGTAATCTGTGCTAAGTGCAGGAAATGCAAACATGGTGTAAGGCCCTACACCAGTATATGTTCTCACACTAGTAATGCAAGGATGAACATTGAAAAGTGTTCCCTGTTAATGACTTGTAGGTGTCTATGATTACTCTGACTGTAGAAACAATCAGGGTTTCACAGTCTCCCCTCTTTGATGTATACCTACGAAGACTTATCAAAAAGTCAGAAATAGCCTGACTGATTTAGGACACCAACATTCCTAATATTCAAAACCTAGCTTTAATGGCCACAGTTACTGCCCCTTAGTAATAAATGTTGTTTATATTCAAGGTAGTACTTTAAGCATTACTACAGATAACATATGCAATGAAACTGAGATAGAATTGATCTTAAAAAACAGAGATAAGGAATAAGGCACCATAAAGAAAGACAGGAATACACCCACAACAACCAAGTCTTGGTTTAATATTGTGTGAGTTCATGAGTATTTTAACTGTTGGAAATATCACAATCATCCAGGAATTTACTATAAAATTAGAAAGGACAACTTTCTTAACTTGTTTCATTTGTATTTTCAATGTGACTGATACAATGTCACATTATCTGTACATCTTAACGTTATTTATTCTTACTAATATATGTCCCTGTGGCAACTATGGGAATTATTCTTAAATGATAGTTCTTACTACCTTTGTTTGAGTGTACATATCCATACAGGTCACTGTTTCAAGATAACAACGTTGTTTAACCATCTAAAATGTACATTCAAAATATACCAATGTATTTATTTTTTTTTCCTTTTGTCATTTGCATGCCATTTGGCACTGGTTTGTAGGTTCATGGTTGTGTACTAGGCTACTAACAGCAAGGGTGTTTTTAAGCCTACCAAATCTCTGACAAATTCTGGTTCACTTGATAAATGAAAACAGGGTCTTGAGAGATGAAACATTTATAGGATGTCTGAATCCATTAGAGCCATAGGTGCCAAACCATGCATGAATTTCATCTTCCCCATCCAAATGTCCAAGTTACACTTGAATTGTGTTAGGGAGGAACTTTTCTTCGCATGAATGGGAAGCCTGTTGCATAGAATGTTTTGTCTCTAAGATACATACCTGTCTCTCCAGCAGGTCCTATTAATATCACAGACAAGGTTTAAGTCTTTAGAACAGATAATTTTGGTGTTGTTTGTTTTGCAGATATGCAGGAAGTCCATCACTGTAGGGTCTGGCAATGCCTTTATATCAGGCATACATGTCCTCTCAATAGCCTGTAGGAGACTGAATGCAGGGATAGCTTTGAGCTGGTCTGTATAACACTTGTTACTTATGCCCTGCATTATTTTAGTGAGGAATCTCTTAGGACATTGCAGTTGTTGGTTGTGTCTGGTTAGGTACATAGCAAAGGGGGTATTGTACTTAGTGGCATGTCTGGTGAATGCCAAATACAGCAAAACAATTACCTCCTTGGACCTAGATGTCATAGTTTTGTTTATAAGTTGCACAACACAGAATAACTTCCTCACTACTGTAGACACATAATGGTGATATAAGGGTTTTTAACTAATCTCTTGAGTTTGTTAAAAATGCCTGAAGGGTATATTGTGTCAGATGTGTCGGCCAGGTCAAGGTAGGCAGTGTGAATGTATATGCCCTCATCCATTGCTTTGGTGACTTTCTTAAAGAAGTCAAGCAGGCATGATTTGCCGTTGATGAAACAAAACTGGGTTGGGTCTAGTGTTGCAAGTTTTCAAAGTCATTATTTATCATTTCCATAATAATTCTCTCCATGGCTGTGCATATGAGACTAGTGAGACTTATAGGTGTATAGTTTCCAGGGTCTGTAGATGGCTCACCTTTGTGCAGAGAGATGACTGTTGCTATTCTCCATTCATGAGGCACAACATTTGTTTGGAGGCTACAGTTAAAAAGCAATTTCAGAGGGCATGATAGGTCATGTTTCATGCTGTTTTGAAGATATCCTTATATATTGTCTGGGGTCATTAATACAGTGTTTTTGGCCTTAGAGTGAGCATTGAGGATTTGTTCTGTAGTGCAAGTAGGGGAGTTATATTTGATGGTATTTCCTGATGGAAGGTTGAGGTGGAAAGAGGGGTAAAGTTAAAGCTGGATTTGTTGACCAATAAGTTTGCTTTGTATTCTGGCTCAGTATATGTTGCTTCATTAGCAGTGAGTTTTGCACATAATTGTCTATTGTCTTTGAGATTGTGGACATAGCAAAAGAATGCCTTCTGATCATCCTTCACCTGGGAGGCCAAATATACCATAAATTTGGCTTTGGTAGACTTTCTTTGTCCTCTGAGTTATATGATTAGTTTTACAAGAGTGTTTTTATCCTGCTGGGTACTATGCCTGCTAATTTTTTGCCATTGTTTTCTTTCTTCAGTTATACAGCTTATTGATGTAATTGCTTGCTTTTTGAGTTATTTCTATACTTCTTCCTGGTCAGTACAGCTGCCTCTGTGCAACTATTAATAGGCTTGTATAGAATTTTTTTGAAGAGTTTGCATAGGCAGCAGTTTTATCTGGAATTATGGGGGTATGAAAGGTTGTCAATTAATAGTAGGAAGTTAGCCTTAGAGTTGTTTCAGAACATCCCAGTGTTAGCTGGAGTTACAAGTTTAATTTTTACTACAAAGGAGACCATTTTGTGGTATGACCATACCAGAGAAGACATTTCACTAGGGGGTGTGCAGTACTCTGCATTACTAGTGTTGACCAGATCCAGTATGTTTGCACTCCTGGTTGATGTGCAGATAATCAGGTCCAGGGACATATGTCTCAACTGTGCAGGTTTTTGAAAAAAGTCCAGATATTTGCTTCATATATTAGGTCTATTCCTCTTAAAATTAGTGATTTTCTTGCAAATCACTGGGGTGATCTGAGAATTGAATAAAGTACATATGAGTATCAGAAGTCAAATCCTTCAGAAAGTGTATGTTAACACAAATCCTGTTACTCTAGCAACTTTCTAAGTTTATAAGAACAATGTATAAAATTTGTCCCTATTGATGGGCTTTTTTCCCCCCATTTTTTCAATCTTTGTCCATATTTCTTGCACTAAGAGGTTAAGAGATATATCCAGGGGAGTTTGTGTTTACAAAATCCAGGAATCTTTGTGCCAGTACTTTTGGTATTGAACCTGTTTCCCAATATGGTATGGGTTTGGATGCTGAGTGCTTCAAAAAACTTTAAATATATGTTATAGGGTTCCTTGGTCATACAGGGGGGGACGTATAGCTTGCAAGGAAGTGGGATGGGATTATGCCTATGGTGACTTGAACATGGAGAAGCTTAAGTGCTTTGTCCTGCTTGACCAGCCTTGTGGTATATATATATATTTTTTATGTAAATAGAGACACCCCCACTTTTAGTTCTTGTCTATGTTGTAGCTTGTCCAAATGTGTGTAAGGTATTATAGCCTTGCACTGTCTGTGTGCTCTCTGTGAATTTAAACCATGTCTCAGTGACCACACAGAAATCAGCATTCTCTAAGGTGACAAAAGCTTATAGGGAGTGGAATTTCTTGTTTAGACACCAAGTACTAAGCAGTAACACTATTAGATTTTCTTGGTTTTGATCTGTTATGTCAGAAGTACTTTCAGTTTGGCATTGCCTAAAAAAGGCACTATGGGGAAGATAATGTTTAAGCTAATATTTCAAAGCATAGAGGAAAGAAAAGTACAGGCCATCTATGGTAAAGCAGTGCAGTCTGAGGTCATCTCCTTCCATGTTGATAAATATTGAACCCCCTTAGGATGACACCAGAAACAAAGCAAATTAGTAACATCAGTCATCTTTGGTTCATATTGTGGCATCATCCTTGGAGAAGGTAAAATTCTGCTCAGTGCTAGGCTGTGATACTTATGTCAAGAGCTCCAGGATATCTCACATCATATAGTTAAGGGAGGTATGTGTAAGGTAATGTGCACCTACATGGACTATGACTAAGTCATACTGACACTTGTGGTCCAATGACCTGTGTGCAATGTGTCAGATTCATTCCTGGCCCCTGATAAGCAACTGACCATACCTTATTCTTTATTCAGCCTGATGAGAGGGACATCTATATGTTTCAAAATGGAATTTCCAATGACCATAAAGTTGGATAATGTGGTGGCTTGTCTTATGGGATTAGATGTAGAGGCTCATTGAGATGTAGCTATATGCATTGATGTAGGTGTTGTTGTGAAAGAGTTTATTCTGGGATGTTGAGGGAATTTGTTCTGTGTACTTCCTCTAAGAGGCCTTTGGGGTTTAGGAATGTTACACTTAAGTGCCTCAGTATACATTGGTATAAAGTCAGACCGGGATAATATCCCATTGTATGTCAATATTGATTTTCTTCTTCATGGGTCTCTGCTAAAAATGGGATATTATCCCAGTCTGACTTTACTGGTAAACAAATGTCAAACATAAAATTAAATAAATAAAATACACCTGTAAGGTAACTTTCCCTGTGGCAAAAGGTGTAAGTGCAACGAGCTTAAAGAAAAAGGTCACTTGAGGCATGGTTTGAATCCACTTAACTGGTATTTTATAGAGGGTGGTCTGCATACGTATTTAATCACTATTGCTAAAAAAACATGTGGGCTTCTGTCTGTCTATTTTCACATTATTTGACATTAACTACAAGTCTGATAATGTGTTCAACAAAGTACATTTCTGATGTTGCAAAGACAAGTGAGAGGGATGAATAGGTCACTTGAATGCACTTTGTGCTCTGGTCACTGCTACATATACCAATTCATTGCATTTAATTTACTAACAGCTTTTTTCTCGATCATATATTTTTCTAATGTCTTTTCTTTTTTGTTCTCCACTCAACAGTGCACAAAAAACAGTTCACTGCCTAAGGAAAAAAAGTGAAAAATGTATTTAGGTTGCCTTATGTAGCAAAAACACACCTGGCAATGGTGTGCTTTCCTCATAATTCTGGACAGTACTGAGTGGAGAAATTCAACCTATCACATAACGATCTGTGTATTGCAAGGTGTAGCTGATGTGATTTGATAGAAATAAGGCAGATGCATTGTTCAAATCCTATTTAGAGAGCACAACTGATATTATTCACAATATGTATTTTTTTGTGTGCGTCATTTAAATTTGCATTTGCTCACCACTTGGATGCATGCAAACATGAATCACCACCCAAGGAAAAAGTGAACAATTTAGTTTAGGCTCCTTTATGTAGCATAAACACACCTGGCAATGGTGTGCTTTCCTCATCACTCTGGACAGTACTGATTGGAGAAAATCCATCCGTCATATACCTATCACTGTGGCACAAAATATAAGTATATATTGAGTTTAAATAAAGAACACAGTTGATTAAAGATTCAAATCCAGCTAAAATATATCTATACAAAGGATGTATGAATCCCCATTTCTCACAACACTTTAATTAGGACTGTGGCACTGAAGAAAAATGATACTCTTTAACATGTTTCTTGCAAGCAATATATCAGTAATGCTTGCATATGTAAATGTTTCTTTTTAGCATATATCATTAATGCTTCACATGTAACCTCAAGCTAATGTGTGCTCAATTTCTTAAACATTAAAATGATGATATTTAATTTAAAATTCACTTGCATCTGTATGATGGACATAATACTTGTGTTGTAATCATCATGACACATCACATATCCTATCTATGTTTTTAGGATAGGTATGTCTTGTGAAGTATGCATGCTACATACCCCAACTTGTATTATTCAGTTTATACCACTGCATCCATTTGAAAATCTATTTACAAATATAAATACTGACTTTTATATGAATGCATTCCCAAGACTAATTAAAATAGCACATATACAGGTGTATGAAAAGTTTCTATTCCTTTCTGTGGCAATGTCAATTAACAAGCTAAGTTTGAATTTTTGCATGCTTTATTCCATCGGTTTGATTCCTAGCTGGTACAACAATATTTTAACATTGTGTAAGCCCCAACATCACAATATGTCACAATTCATCCTCATTTTTCCTTCCATACTGCAAGGATTAAAATACATGCCATTAAGCTTTCCATTGTTTAACACTGGAACCTGTGTCAACAGGCTGAGTATCACACATGGCAAAGCTCAATGCCACATTTCACATCTTTACTGCTATGTGATGCACGTAGTGCCAATGTATATGCCAAAGAATCTGCCTAATTTTGTTTGTGCAAATTTGGTTGGCAAGGCTGTGCGTGTTTGTATACAACTAGTTTCTCACAAGATTTGGATTGGGCACCAATTCAGACATATTTTGTTAGCTTGACATTTGCAGACATGGCTGATGATAGAGAAAATGGTGATAAATTTAGCACACAGAGGAGGGGTATTGATGAGTGCAGGATATTTGTGGCATTCCTAGTGAAGCATTACAGCCATAGGGGATTATTAGGTTTCAGTACAAGGCTGAGGATTAGGATAGCTAAGCCAAGGCTATCTTCAGTGCAATTGATATTCTACACACTGGAGAACAATGTTGTTACCAGTATAGTGACCTTAAGAAATTCAAGCAGATCCCCCATAGCTGATGGGAGGCTAAATATAGGACTGTGAACACCCCCAGTTGTGTACATGTACTGACTCATAATTTGTCTGTGATTTACATTAATGATCTAGCCAATCAATGTAGGGAATCATTACATTTTAATGTAATTTGTACAACACAGCTACAAGAAGAAATAAGTGCAAACCATGAGACACACACCAGGAGTGCTTAACTCACTTCATAGATGCACTGGGTAAGTATGACTTGGGTCCAAATTCAAGCCAGAAATTTGTTTTCCTTTCCTCAAACATTAGCTTCTTGAGCAGGCATAACTCAAGATTCATCTCACTCATACATGCCTTCCCCAGTAACTCTTGTTGCTTGCCTTAGGCAATGACAACAGCAGCTTAACTGTGTCAGTTCAATACCCAGAAGCAGCAATTATTTTTTTATTACTGGATAAGTATTCATAAAATATTAACAGCAATAATATGTAAGGGAGAATCAAATTATAGTAATTACAATTATTCAATTTGAGTGTATATTTCCTATCCATCATAGAGAAACAAAGGCTGTTCTTTGTTATATCATAGCAGTGAGATTTGTTTATTTTATGACAAATAAATACCTTTTCATCATATGTGTATGTGGCAAAGGTGTACAATAGTAAATTATCATAACTGTTTTTGTATTGCCAAAATGTATTGACATAATACAGTACTGTAACATGCCATATGTTTAATTACCTTTTTTTGTCTCCCCCACCCTTTATCTCTCCTGTTTATTTTAATTATTTATTTATTTGGGGTGGGGGTTATAATTTATTAACAATCTGCTGTTTACATAACTTGCTGCTGAAAAATAAATGACCAACAGCACAGAGTGGTAGACCAACCACTGAGGCTCAGTCTGCCATTCCTCCACAGATGACAGCACAGACACCCAGCACTTTGAGTTCACAAAATGTCAGCATTGCCTCCACAACCCCTGCTCTACCTGTTCCTCCCATGCCAGGTAGCTCTGCCACAGCTGCTGGTGCAGTGTTACCCTCCAGGAACAGTAGTAGCGAAGGTGGTGATTTTGTCACCCAGCAGGAACTGACAGAACTGGTGAAGATTATAATGGAGAGGGACCTCAGAACACTTATCAGCAGGGTTGAAATGTGCCTGCATTGTTTTGCAAAGATAGGGCCACATCCCAGCACTGACTCTGGAAGCTACTACTGGAGACAGTGATGGCAGTTCTGAGTTTTAAGGCCAGATTCTCACTGTTCACATGCTGGACATGTGTTTGCCTTTGATTTCCCCTACCTACCCCTAATCATGATGTCCCCCAATATTTTATCTCCATCATCATCCCTGTCTGCCTTGTATGTCTTGTATGTCTGTGCATGCTTCGTCACCTACCCAACTAGCCTGACCCTTTCATTCCTGAACATCTTTCCTAAGAGTCTTTTCTCTACCAAAAATAAATAAATAAAAATGGGCACCTGTCCCACAAAACAATATTTCCCATACATAGCTGTCTAGTTCATCTGTGTGTCATCTTGACACACTTGATTTGTTCCAATTGACCATGCAACATTATCATGTTGCTTTCACCCATCACTGGTGTGATGACTCTCCAAAGTCATGAAATTGTGTGTACAATTGTACATTTATGTTGTGAAGAAGTGAATAGCTATGGTGCCCTCCCATGACAATTCTTTGAATTCCTGTATTGTTTTTGCCATTGTCCAACCCTCTGCTTCCCAATCCTATTTCCATCCCTGTCCTGTCCCTCACTTTTTCACAAGTTTAATCTGGTCAAAAAATAGACTCACATGCAACAGATATGGCCAAAAATGATCCATGGAAAAGCCTTCACTTTATGTCTTCAGCATTTATGTGGAGGATGGCATGACATAGTAATTCTGAGTGACAGTGAACACTGTTTAGCTTTTTATTGCAAAACCTGACGATTTCAATTTATTCTGCAATGTCCTGGTTACTTTTGCACAAATGTGCTGAAATCTGCTGTACTATTGGAGTATAGACTAAAGGCAAACTAAAGACAGCACTGTTATACAGTTAAAGGAATAGTATTTAGGCTTCTGGATGCAATAAAGTAGGAGTTCCTATGTGCAGTGCTCTTAAATTCTTAGCACAAACAATCAGGACAAAATAAAAAATAATGGGAGGACAAAGCCCCAGAAATTAGGGACACATTTTAAATATTGCTCTTATAAATAGAATGTTGCTAGAATAAAATGACTTGTGTTACCATGCATTTTCTGAAGGACCTGAAGTCTGAAATTAAAATGCCTGTCATTGTTTAATGAATTCAATCCTCACTGATTTTCCAAAAAAAATAAGAAAGTCATACATTTTGTGAAGACCAGACTAAAAATATGAGGCAAAAATCTGGACATTCTGTAAATATGTGGACAGTTGAGAAGTATGCTTACGTGGGATGTTGAGCTAATTACCCTGTTTGTAGCCAGGTGTTTTTGCATAGTATCTTGGGTTGGATTACAGCTGCATATCAATTTATAATTCATGGCATTTCATATTCCTATCATATAATTAACTGCAGATGTCTATATTTCACTCCATATGCAACATTTCCTAAACATACCATTTGAATATTGGAACAAGACGTCATTTGATAAAGGTTTCAGCACCAACAGAGAGACTTATTAAGCCCACCTTTTCCTACTTATGTCTTCATGTTCATTGCATTCTCCTACCCCTTACTTGGACCTATAACAAGCACTTTATTGTACAAAGCATAACAGATTAATGATTTAATAAGTAAGAATAACACACCTTGCAGATGTTCCTACATTCTCTCAAACCACGTTGTTGCTATTCCTTCTGCATCTATCTCTGTCTCTCTCTGTTCCTACCCTTCTGCTTCAGTAAGTTGTCACTGTGCTTTAGTTGTGTTATTTAAATGTTGTAAAGTTAAATGCTCTATTGTTTGTGGAATAAACAGTTAGAAAATGAAACCCTGCAGATGAGTTTAACAAATACGCTGTTACACGTCTTTTTTAGTCAGTCTACACAGGCACACCACCACAGACCAAACAGAAGATGTATTTTTATTCAATAGTAACTATACTATTGGTTGGCTTAAGTTTTTTTTCAACAAAAAACTATGAAAAAAACAAACAAACTGGGAAGCCAATAACAACTAAATGAAATAAAAAATAGTGAAACAAAATAAAAACTTATTGCTATTGGCTTCCCGGTTTGTTGTTTTCTTTGATTTCTTTTTATTCAAATGTTGTTGGTTTGATGTCCTTTAAAGGAGTGGAAGCCAATAGTTTGGGAATGGATGTGTCTAATAATAACTTCTCCTTCTCAGATCTTGTAAAGGATAAGGAAGCAAAGTATCTACAGCTGGATCCATGGTGTCCGTTAGCATCTAATGCTTCATTTGACTGGTTTGAACAATTAGAAAGAATGCTGTCTAAGGAGATGAATTTGTTTTATGATACAAAACTTTTGAAAAGGAATTTGAGTCCTAACATCACACCTGGAGAATAAAAAAATATTGCTATTGGCTTCATGGTTTGTTTATTTGATGCAATTGCTGGTTTAAGTTTCTTTTTTTTTCTGACAGAACATATATGGGTTATATGTATATTTTTGCTGGTCTGCATTGCTGTTTCCTTAAATATGTTAGCGAGTAATATGTTTATAGGCATGAAGCCTCACTCCCAATAGAACATAAATACAATGTCAAATTCAAGAAAAAAATAATTTGGGGGAACCCAATATAACTATATATATATATATATATATATATATATATATATATATATATATATATATATATGTGTGTGTGTGTGTGTGTGTGTGTGTGTGTGTGTATGTATATATATATATATATATATATATATATATATATATATATATATATATATATATACATTTTATATGAAGAAGAAACTCATAGACCTTAACAGCAAACTTTATACCTCAACAGCTAGATGGAAACTCAAAAGGATAAACAAAGAACATAGAAACAGAATCAATTTCTCCAAAAGTAAGTACAAGTACAAATTGAGAATTAATGTCTTCTTCAGCTGTCAGAAACCATAGAAGTAATAATCAGAAATTCTCTGAGTTACATACTCATCCCCTGAAGAAAGAACGAATATACTAGTGGACAAGTGGACAAATGGAGGTTAAACTTTAATCTACTTTCTCCACCCAACTTTCTACAGCAGAGTGTCATGCCTGCCCCACCCCCTGATCTCCCCATAGTATGTCCTGAATGCTCTCTGCAAGGCTAAGGACATTATCTCCTTTGGCTTGCACAATGTGCTAGGCTGTCTTCTTGTTAGCACCAAACATTTCATAGAAGACAAATTACAAAGTCTTTTCAATCTCTGCCTCTACACTGGATTCATGCCAAAGATACCTCACTCCATAAATGGGACCCCCCCCACACTATTCTGGGTAACTACAGACCCATAAGCCTCACCAGTCATATCGGTGAGGCAATGGAGCACATCATCATGGGCCTTATTAACAAGGCCACAGGCGCTCTTTAAATCAATGAACCAAACTAGTTTTGGTTTGATAAAAAATAGATCCCGCCTCCTAAACTTGGCGGAGCTTTTTTGAACAAGTCACCAAAGCAGCAGACCTAGGCAAATCAGTCTGCACTGCATATGTGCACTCCACCAAGGTCTTTGATGCTATTCCACATTCTGGCATTATTGATAAGCTGATCCAGTCACAAGTAATCGTTAACATTACCAAACTGGTTCACTGACAGAACCGTATATTTCAATGTTGCGGTCACACTGTTATCAATACTAGTTGTTACCAGCAGTGTTCCACAGGGATCAGTCCAAGTACCACTGATCTTTCATATCTCCTTCTCTGACATCAAGGCTGACACAAAGCCATCTGGCTGATGAAGCCAGCTGTTGATTGCAGATTCAGATTTATCATGAATTCCCCATCTGATCTCCAGATTTCTGCACCCATGATCTTATCATATAAATGACACCCCATTAAAATTTGATCCTGTCTTTAGGACTTTGGCACTTTCATAGACAATGAACCGTCCTTCAATCAACATATGTCTGCTGTTGTTAGGAAATCCTTTTATGTAGCCAGACTAATCACAAGGGGTATATATTCTACATCTAAGGAAGTCATTGTTCACCTTTACTTCTCCCTTATCAGGTCAACAGTAATGTATAATGCCTTCTTCTGTATGTACTTGTCTAGGCATATGATCCATCCATTAAATTATGTCTTTGTGAATTCTAGTAAGGATCTTTTGGCTATGGTACAAATGGTCCACCTGATTAACAGCCTAATATTAACATGTGAACCACTGAATATAAAAAAACATTTAAGTTTTTTCGGGCATCCATTTAAGTTATGTCTTATTTTTACTTCAGAAAAAGCATTTTCCATTGTACTATTAGGCAAGTCAGTAGTACTCAGCTACGCTTTTATCATTACTGTATGCATAACATTTACAGTTATCCTATGTGTAGTCTGATAGATGCTGACCATAGGAGACAATTAAGAAATTGTCTCACATTTGTGAAAAATCAAGTGTTAATGAAAAATCAGTTTTATAAAAGATACCTTTACATTACAGATTTAGAAAACAAATGTTAATTTGTACTGTACTAATTACATTTCTGTAATTCATCACCTTGTTTCCCAATGATAACTTACTAAAAGTCTTTCCCCATGCAGTGATATAAAATTGTTTCAGCCATGAATGTACATCCTTGACCTTTACCTTGTACAGATGGTATGAGGAGTTCCATTCCTATGGGACTGGTAACAATCTCAGAAATGTTTCTACAACCACAGTACAGCGCAATTAGTATCTTTCTGATCCATATCCTTGCATACCACCATCAAATGTAATGTTCATGGCAAGTCCATTTTAATTATCCCACAGGCATTTTTTGAAAGGACTAACATTGTGATAGTAGATAAATCTATAATCAAATAAAAATTAAGATAATATTCTAACAACTGTTAACCTCAAAATATTGTTATTATACCCCCACTCCCTTCTGCAGTCAAGAAAAACGATATTTCAACAAGTGTTCAGAGTCTATTAAACTTTCAAACTGGGCTTGCATGTCAGTTTAAATAATATCAGAAAATCTTCCCTATATAGCAACATAATGCAGCTTTTTCCTTTATCTAATGTATTATCAGACATTTATGAAGTCTGCAAAGTGAATAACAACTGCATGCTCACTTTTATAAATAGATTTTATCTATTACAATAGTAGGTGCAAATGTTAACCAGAAATTTACTTCTTACAATAGGTCATTATTGTCCACTGAGCAAAATATATAATCCAAAGATGACCTGCTTGAAAGTTTCAGTTTCAAAATAAATTTTAGAAGCCTGAAAAATATGTCTGGGTTTTATTCTTTTCTGGAAATTGTAGATAGCTTTGTAATCAGTGACACAAAAGTTTGTACAATATGTTCTGTTCCATATTTAGTTGTATGCCATGTTTGTCAAAAACAACAGATGTGCAGAAGTAAGTGGAATTTCAACATTTGCAAATGACTGATTGTAATCAAATAAATTTACTTGTTACTTCCTTGCATTTCCTAACTATGCTGTTCCCTCTAGGCATAGTCTTTTTTATCAGGAGAGACCTAAGGTGATATTTATAAAGTGGAAAATTTGGCTAGGACACCATGGAAATTCACTTTCGTTTCATGTTTTCTGTTTGGGAAAAGAAGGAATGGATATAACAGACGAAAGCAAATAAATGATAGATAAACATTTTCTGACATGACTACCCAGATATAGATTAGACAAGTTGAATGAGAAGTGAAGGTAGCAATTAGTGAGGGATGCTTACCTGTGAAAATGGTTTTGTGTTTAAAAGATCAGACGTCAGTTTGAAAATCACTGTTGGAAATGGCTTTGGTATATTGTGGTAGAGACAAAAGTCCTATAAAACTCTGTTGACAGTGTAACTCCAATAATAGTCACAATATACTTGATAAAGGAAACAAATGGAGCAGAGAGTACCTATCTGTCATTCTTGGCATAATATCTGTACTATGATCCATCAGAATATCCTGATGTCAACCAAGAATAGTCTAGAAGTACAACAAATTGAATCAGTGCTATTTCTGATGCTGAAATGAAAGAAAAGAAAAAGAGAGGGCAGAAATAACTGGCAATGGTGAATATTCACTTAAAATGGCAAGATGAGCAGCCACCTGATGGACTGTTTTTACAAAAGGTGATTCTGAAAGTTGGAACTAAATTGCAAAAGGATCCTTTTGTATTACAGACAGTGAATAAATTTGTGAACGACATTTCTTTTGAAATTTTGAAAACTTTGTCAAAATATACAGGTTTCTTTGGGTAAAAGGCTGGAGTGCAACCAAGAAAAGGCTTTCTTTTTATTTATGTTCAGACTGTAATGAGCAGAAATTAAACTATTTTCCAATATAAGACAAAATTAATCAAACAGGAAGAAAATAAGAAAGACCTGTTACAATATTATAATTTTAGAAAGAAACCCAAATACAATTGGTATGTGGAACAGAGAGTGGGCATATGTAGTAAATTTATTGACTGGAAGTACTCTGTATATATTTCTAGCATAATGTTTGGTAAAATGAGCAAATATATGGTTCATTATGTATGTTAAACCATGTAGTGCTACTTTTGTGTAAATGAAGGACACCGTTCAAGTAGTACTTCAAATTGATTTAGTTCTTTAACCCATGCACCATCACAGATACAATAAAAAGTAATAACAAATACAGTCAGGCATACCAGAATGAAGTAGCACATTGAAATCAAGTGCTTGCTTACAATTATGGAATGCCATATGCCAAAGAGGATACATGAGTTTTTAGACACTTCTTGAAATAAAGGAATGTGGGAGATTCCCTCAGACTCTGAGGAATGAGGATTCAAAGAAATGGAGCTTGTTAACAGAAGGAACAGGTACCAGGAATGTCCAGCAACACTCCTTAAAACTTTAACAACCTCAGATAAGAGGAATGCAAATCCATAAACAAAGGGATGAGAGTTATTTTAGCTGTATGAGCCCATCTTGTAAATATGCAAATGAAGTAACAGCAAGACTAAATGTGATGCAAGAATAAACCGGAAGAAAGTTGCAAGTCTGCCAAACTGGATTAATGTAATGGTAGCTAGGAGATCCAATAACAAACGGAACTGCGAAACAGTCACCAGTTGCAATCAGTCTGTTCACTTTATGCCAATTACAGAGAGCAGAAATAATTTATACACAAACAAGCAAGGGCATGCTGTACTGTGTAAGTACTAGACTCTACTCTACAAAGCCAAGTTGCCTCGTTGATGCCAGCTTAGTTACAAAAGATAAATTGACCAAGTCACATTCTTCTGTAGAAAATACTTTGTTTACACAGTCAGATTACTCAGTCTGTCAACCACATGAAAGAAAGCAGCCAGTCAATTCAATGAAGCGAGATTTCTATATAAAAGAATGATGATTTTTTATGATCAATTTCTACTTGATAAGCAATGTAGTATTCAGCAAACCTAAGCTTTTAATCAAAGATAACAATATATCTCCATTTATTTATCTATTTATTTACTGGCATTTGTTTACCAGGAAAGTTCAACTGGGCCATGATGGACCCCTTCCAGGCAGCAAAGCTCCACAATTATGCAAAGTGTACAATATATCATACGATAATAACACAATACTAACACAACTACAAATGTTAACTATTACATACAAGATACAAAAATTAGCATATAAAGAAAGGAAAAAATGCAAAGACCTTTGCCCTCACTTGTATAACACAGAGTTCTAAATTAAATCAAGATTCACATTGAGAAAGGTAAACAGAGCTTACATATGGTGACACAAACAGTTCCAAAAGGTACAAATAACTCATAAATACCACCTCCACTTTAAACCAAAAAGAACTGATGGAAGGCAGGAGCAAACTGATCTACTGTTATAGCATCTGATTTCCAGTGTTCCACAAGCTTAAGTTTGGGGAGTTGCTGTAGCTGAGATAATAACTGCAAACCACACAAGGTCATGCTCCAGCAAAGACAGTAGTTACACCATCAAGTCATAGATAGATACACCAAACTGGATCACCAAGTCCCAAGTGTGTACAGAATGACAGATAAAGAAAATCACCTGAGGGGGGACACAATACTGTAGAGCAATCCTTGAGACAGAGCCATACATTCATCATTAACTCACAAACTGTATTTGGCAAAAATGTAATTCAGAAAGGATGAACTAAATTCAAAAGGTCCTACCTTATTAGGGACAGGGAATTAATTTGTGAATAAAGACTTATGGGTTTCTTTGGATAAAAGTATAGAGTGACACCAAGAAAGGGCATTTTTTTATTTACATTCAGACTGTAATGAGCACACAGAAATTAAACTGTTTTCCAATATAAGACTGAATTAAGCACAAAAGAAGAAATCAACTGTGTTGACAAGGAAGTTTGTGAGTTCATGAAGGAACATCCTCACAGTAACAGTGAATAGGAAATGAGAAGAACTCCACACCTGCTCCTGTTCCTATAACTTACTTGAATGAGTTACTAGCTGACATTTTACAATAGGCAGTCAAAGAGGTGAGTAACAACAAATTAATACCCTACCCCCCCAATCCTGCCCATGCTGTATTCTAGATAACCCACAGGCACTCTAATCTTGAGCTGAGGATAAACATTTTCATTTAACCAGGTTTTTTCATAGAAAATAAGATCAACATCATGCAACAGAACCTGAGAAAATGCCAGGTTTTGTGTTGATGGGCCTTATATTACATTAAGGGTCAACATGGGTACCAAAAATGTCCAGGGTCCCCTATAAATGGCCAGCAAATCCAACTGGCTCCCTAGTCCAATTACACAAAAATAGATGACTTATAAATATGACATTTCACCATATCTTGTTATTTGGTCACCCCACTAGTCCACAGACTCAACACAGCATGAATGTTAATGCAATTATGCCTCCAGCATCTTATACTTCTTTGAAATGTGATGAATGTGATGTTTTCATCAAGACTGAAAAAAAATGTCTATATCAATGCTTTAAGGACAGATAGGACGTGAAATCAGAGTGAAGTCCCTTGCGCAATAAATGTTTACTTGACCACTGCACAAAAAAGAAGACTCACTAAGTTAAAGCAATGATCCACAAAATATTAAACAAGTTAATGGAAAGGTAGCACCATCATAAAATTGATACTGAAGCAGCAGTAAGACAATGATCCATAGTACAATGCAGTTTGGATCATTAAAATAAAGGCTTATACAATCATTAGAAGTAAATACCTGATATTCATAAGGATCATTTGCATATATCCCATGTGCCTCTGGTACAAAAGGTTTGGGAGGTCACTCAGTAGAAGTTCTAGCTTTGCTGGAGTTTCTATTTTGTTTTTACTGATTGTTTTTTTCAGTGTCCTTCACACTCATTGTTTTAGTTTGTTGTTTGGGATATTTTTGCAGTGACCCTAATGATAATGGACATTAGCTGGGTATAACAGCCCTGTGTTTCTAATGCTTAGTCAAACACTCTGTGCTGTGCTGATGAGGTCATAACAAGGCCAAAATGTGCATATCAACAGCTTGGTTTTATTGGCCTGAGTGTGTCCATTAAAATGACGAAACAAGTCAAAAGTATTCAAAATCACCAATTACCTGAAACATCTGATGTTAATAAGGATCATTTGCATATATCCCATGTGCCTCTGATACAAGAGGTTTGGGAGGTTGCTCAGTGAAAGTTCTAGCTTTGCTGGAGTTTTCATTTTGTTTTTGCTAAAAATGTTAATTCATAAGCAGCTGATAAAGGCATAATCATGGCTCAAGAGATCCAGGTTTGATTACTGGCTCAGGCAACTGATAGATGATGCCTGCATGCCCATCCTAGCTGGAGGGTGGTATGTGGGCATCTCTTGGTGACTATTATTGGTGGAGGCCAGGGATATCACTACTGGAGGCATGGCCAGTGGCTGGGAAGTGTGCCTGAGGCAGGGAGATATGTCATCAGCACATATTGCACACCCTCCCAAGGACCAGTTTTATAAATTCAGATGAATATTCAGCTATTATTTCTTTTAATTAATCTTAACTATGCAGAAACTAGTGCATGCTGTATGTATAGCAAAATAGGCAATACTTTTGTAAGTAAAAGTCACACAAACGTTTATATAGTATATTGCCTACCAGTAACACGATGGTAAAAAGTCCTCTTTCTGTTTAGTATGCTACAAAATGACAATGTGACAAGGTCCTGTGTCTATTGCATTCACCTGCTTTTTTCAGTATACAAATCCTTGTGACAAAGCACCTGTTTAAGATTGCTATTTCTTTTATCACCAATTTTATGTGCATCACATATCAAATCCTTGATATCTGTGGAAGAAAAAATACTGTCCAATTCCTTCTAAAAATGCCAGCTATCTGCTTACTTCTTATTCTAGTATGTTTCAAAACATATCTGAAATTTATTCTGTCTTTTGTTTTGTATTAATATGGCAAAATTATCTGAAAACGAGTATTTGCAAAATTATCATGCTCTTTCAAAACCCTGTGTTTATCTGATTCTGTAATATTACTATCATGACCTCTATTCTTAAATTCAAACATATTAAACATTTCACAGACACAGTCCTCCAATCTAGTACTTAAAAAACTAGATCTCAGAAATTGTCTGTGCATTATACTGTTAAATGTGTAACTTGGATGCATATTTTCCATATGTAAGTATCTATTGTTTTGAGTTCTCTTATATGGATCATAGTATAAATATGACCACCTTCATTAAAGACTGTAATATCAAAATGTCAAAGAAAAAAGCATTCAAAAACTTATAAAATGCTCTTGTATCTAAAATATATCAGAGTCATTCATTCAATAGTTATGCTTGAAAATGTTTGCAGACTGATTGCCTAATTCTTATCTATGAAGCTAATTCTATATCACCCCTCTTGATTACAAAAATACTGGCTGGGATTCAGAAAGTGGTGCCACCAGAGGTAAGTCGTTACACAGGCTGGTACTACTGGTAGGATCCTTTTCTGATTGGGAGACAAGCCCAACACAGTGATTTTGCACAGTCTGTAGGATTATTATGATGGGCCATTTGTACACTCATGCTATATGCTAATTTGGCATGCCAATGAAGTGGCATATGTTAATTAGCCCATAAATATCTGCAGTAAGGGATTTACATAGCTGAGAGATTCAGAGAATCACTCAGCTGCACAAATTAGAATGGCTGGCCATGCTAGTGACCACAGCTGAAAAGGTATAGGTCTCCATTGCAGAATTGGGGAAAACATATAAAATGTAAGATCAGGTAAATATTAAAAAGGTAGAGCTGGGGGTGTGTGATTCAGTGCAAGTGTAAGGTCTCTGAATAGGATTATGCATTATAAAATATAATCCAGAAACAGCTTTTATGATGAGTGCTCCCTTCTTGTACTTTTTTGCATTTATCTTGTTTTCAGTACACTAGGGATATGCATATTCTAGTCCTTGTTAGAGCTGCTTAGGATTAGAAAATCATTGCTTAACAGTGGCAACCTTTCAGTCATCAGCAAAGTTTGTCAGCCACACATCTGAGATATTGACCTGGATGTCTGCAATATAATTATGAAACATGATAGGACTTGTCACTGAAAATTGCGATACCCACTGGTTATAATTTTATGATCAGAAATGGAACTGGTAACTTTTACAACCTGGGATTTATCTGATAGCTAATTTCCAATCTAGTGGCAACATATGGGTTAAAATTAAGTTTCCCTAGTTTTTCAATAATACCCACTGAGATGATAGTGCCAAAAGCCTTAGCTGTATTAAGATATGCAGTTTTCATGGAATGAACACTGCCCACAGCCTCTGTAATCGTTCCAGGGAAGCTTACTTGGGTCAAGAGACAGGACCTGTCCTTCACAAAGTCAGACTGATGTTGGTCTAGATATGCTATGCTATCTATGTCTGTTCTTATATGATATGTCCCATGATTTGTCATATAGTTTCAAATGTAAGCTCTAGGTTAGACGTCCTTGTGGAATATTTTAAGCCCCACTTATTTCCTCCAAGGTTGACAATCAAAGACCTTTATCTTGTATCTGTGAAGTAAACATCTTAACCATTATGTTGACTCCCAACCCATTATGCCATCCTTCAACAAAGCTAGAGAGTCTGCTGGGCCTACAGTTATCTAGAAGTGTAGAGGGACAACCCTTCTATAGAAGATTCACTGTAGCTTGTCTTCAGCCATCAGGCACAAATCATTTGGATAGGTTGAAGTATGTTGAGCAGGTTAAGTAGAGGCTCAGGTAGTGCATACTAGTCAGAGGTGGAAAGATAGCTTGATATATTGTCTGGTCACATGGAAGTATTCGTTTTAGCATATGACAGTGATTTTAAAACTTATTCTAATATAATTTCAGAGAAAACTACATTTTAGAGCTATCAGGAGCAACCAAAGGGTAGGTGGGACAATGTTAACACTACAATTGTCTGGAATTATATTGGCTATAGCTTTGGGATTTTAATGTGTGATATTATAGATGTTAAAAAGATAGTTCATTGGAGGAAGATAAGTTAGAGTTGGCTTGTGTAATATTAGTGTAGATGTTCAAAAAGATGGTTCAATGGGAAAAGTAAGTTAGTGTGTAAGTGGTATATAAATTTGAACTGGAAAGCAATAAGAAATATTGTTGAGCTATTAAATAAGTTTTAAATAAGAAAAAAAAGTGATAGACCACAATGGACAAAAGTTAAATTTAGGTTATTTGGAAGAAGAGAGCTAGAATATCTCTTAATTCATGGAGGCAGTATAGCTAATAAGTACAGGTTATAAAATTGTACTGAATATTATGCGAGCAGCATTTCTGGATAATAATAGATTTAGTGAAAGGAGTGACTTATGTGTTTAGTACAGGAAAATTTTAAACATCTTATGTTACTTTGTAGGAGTGATGGATGAGACCATAAAATTTAAGAAAGAAGGAAGAATCGTAGTAAAAGATGTGAAGAAAGCTTTTGGTAATATAGATCATGGTCAACAGATAGCCATATTAGCAAGCTGTAGGATGCGGAGCACATTTTGACATTCTTAGGTAGCCAGTTTAGGAGGAGTTACATAATACCTTTATTGAATGGTTATTATCAGGCATTCAGGTCTTTGTTAAATGTTTTGTTGTCTCCCATTTGAAAAGAGATTATGAAGTCCATAACCCAGAATGAAGAAGAGAATACAGGAACCTTGATTTAACTTTCTTTAGAAATGAGGAGTTATCTGTTTTAAACAACCATCCCAAATAGAAAGAAAGAGCAGCAGTCATTGTTTGATTCAGTGTAGAATTACTTCAGAATTGAACAGAATTTTTTCTGTTTTGAATCAACTTGTAAAACTCACAGGGAATGTCATTCTATCATAATGTGACATGACTTGTAACAGGAAGCACTGTCTTTGGAAACAGCAAGCAGCTCCTTTTTACTAAAAATCTACATCCATGCTATGTTATTTCATACTTTAATAGTGTAATAGAAGATGAGAAACAATGATATGAAAAGTAAAGCAAGAATGAGGTATGATTAAAATAATGACAAAATTATATGAGATAGTTCAATGACATGAGACTAGCATTCAGTAAAGGAGGGCTGTAGAAGGGTGAATACAGAAAGCATTAGGGAATTTATAATAGACAGACATTTTATAAAGAGTGATATGAAACAATTGTTAATACTCCATGATACAGACTAAAAAGGAGAAGGATTATGTAATTTATTTAACACAGAGGAAGCTATTATATGTGTGTGTCGAAAAGTGTAACAACTTTAGGTTTTTTTGGAGAAAGTTGGTCAGACTTTGCAAATATAATTAAACTGCATTCATACATACACAAAGAGATGAATGTGTTTCAGTTATATAGGACACAACAATGAGAAATGTACAGAAAAGGCAAGCATAGTTATGTGTTACATGCAGGGAACACTGTTAGGGAGACAGCTGAAACATTCTGTAA
The DNA here is from genome assembly GCF_019279795.1 of Protopterus annectens. NCBI lineage: Eukaryota > Metazoa > Chordata > Ceratodontiformes > Protopteridae > Protopterus > Protopterus annectens. Next base: position 2,749,281 of record NC_056729.1, read on the forward strand.
TAAAAATTGGAACTAGAGAAAATCATTAGAACTTAAAGGTAAATTGGCAAAGAGGCTAGTGCACTGTTTTGTGATTGTGGTTTTATTCTTCTTCAGTACTGATTTTTTTTTTTTTTTTTTTTTTTTTTTTAGGATTTAGTCTGTGGAATGTGTTTATGTTAACTGTGGATGCTTTTTTAGAAAAGTTATAAAAGTATTATCTTTTCTCTTTGTAATAATTGCCATGAAATAACATATGGATTTCAGCTACCTCCAATTCATGGAGACAAAGCCTTAGTTTAAGCCCTATTCTTGGTGATTTGAATTTTCCACATGTAGACTGGTACACATATATAAGGGCGGCCACGGTGGTGCAGTGGTTAGCATTGCTGCCTCACAGCAAGAGGTTCTCTGGTTCAATCCTCGGCTGGGGTGCCTTCTGTGCGGAGTCTGCATGTCCTCCCTGTGGTCGCGTGGGTTTCCTCCGGGTGCTCCGGTTTCCTCCCACATCCCAAAGACATGCTGCAGGTGGATTGGACACTCTAAATTGGCCCCAGGTGTGAGTGTGCCTTCTGTGGAAGGTTGGGCGCCGGGCTGGCAACTCGACACTGTAAAACTCTACTGCCATTCAATGTGCGGACAAGGTGATCCGCTGTGGCGACCCCTAACCGGGAAAAAGCCGAAAGAAGAAGAAGAAGAAGAAGAAGACTGGTACACATATATAAGGGCATTTTCCTCTAGAGGACTGAGTTTGCCACCTTTTCTACCAGAAGTTTAACAGTTTTATTGCCCAAGAAAGATGGCTGTGAGTGTGTTTTGTCAATTTGGATCACAATGGACTTCGATTTAGTGTTTTATTTTCAGTGAAACCAGTACCCTCCCAGTTATGCATAAGATAAAAATCTTTGATAAGGATAAAGTGAAATAATAAACAGCTGTCAAAGATTATAACAATCTGATTCATTTAGGATGACTTGACATGGCAAATATTGCATCATGATATTCGTACTCAGTTTTTGAAGGCACCTTGACTATGAAACATGGCAGCAAGTATGGTTTCCAAAAAATAGCGATGAAAGAAAATTGTTAAAAATTAAAAAAAAAAAAGAAAAGGAGTAATTTACAGAAAATATGACACTAGTAAGAATATAATGACTTTAGTAGAGCAATCTAGACATATATGAAGGTTATACAGAAGCGGAAATAGATTTAAAGATAAAAAGTCTTGCTTTAAAATTGTGGACACAAACAAAAGCAGTCATCTGTGTGGTAATGGATACAGACCAATTAGCTTAAAATTAATTAATGTCAAATGTTTTGAAAGATGCTTAGCCAATATCTCAAACTTTCAGAACTTGTACTCATAATATTTAGAGATACACTAGGATGTGCTTTTAGAAGGTCAATCTGTTCTTGTCAATAAAACTGACTTTTATGATTCTATATGTACAAAATTTATACATTTAGATCACACAAAGGCTTTTGATGCATTAGCTCACACAGTTAACATGAATATGAGAATGTATAATATAAATAACTGCATTGCACAATAGATTTGAAAGGGTCATCATATAGCATAGTTGATCAAGCTGGCTTTGGCCTACACTAGATATATTCTAGGGGCTGTTATTAGAACCTGCAACATTTAACCTATTCTTCCCCACTATTATGACTGATTCAAAATATTAGAAAAACAAGTATGCTGATGACATCAAATTTGTTGTATTGACAAGACACTGAGATGTTAACTATTTGAAACAACATTAATGATCAAAAATTGGATGGATCTCTTCATTTTGTCTAAATTTCATTTCTAAAACTTGACTGGTGAGATTGGGAAATTTGGCAATTAACTTCTAATTCTAAGTCATTAAGGACCTTGATATATGGATTAATAACATTCTGCTCATCACAAAAGATGTGACAAGTGTCAGGCGTAAAAGGCTTAATACTTAGAAGTACTAATAAAGCCATTCTCATACAGGAATTCTTAGATTCATGCAGGTTACATTTTAGCCTAATCCTTCATAAACCAGAGTATGAACATATATTTTGTGAATACAGAAGACCTATATTTGATTACTGAAACAGGTGCAGGGAAGATTTTGCAGATGTATTCCAACTTGTAAACATCTAGATTATCTACAGAGCTTAACATGCTTTACCTTGTACACCATAATTTAGCAGCACTATACAGAACTCTACTTGGCCTATGAAGCTTTAAATAACGAAATGCTAATATAACTTCAAAGACTTAAATTTAATATACATTCTACAATCTACACACACAACTTTTAATTGCAGTAATTCAACATTTAAATGCTTGACGAGGAAGGAATTCGTATCAAACAATTTGATTCTCCATGAGCATTTAAGGAATTGTCAGATACTTGTGTTGGAGGTCAATGTTTCAAAGTAATGTGGACTGTGTGTTCCACATTGGCTCTTAGGTTTGAATACAGGATACCTCAGTTTAATACTCTATTAATCTAAAGGATGATAACTGAGGTGTGCACCGTGCCTCTAGATGTACTACAGTCACTTACTAAAAAAAGTTAGAGCCACTGCCTTTCCATCTTCCCAGCATCAATGCTGAGTTTGCTGCCTTTTGAATTACTGATACAACATACTATGTTCACTGATACAGTGGTCTATGGTAACAGGACACAATACACATTTTAGTTAGTTTTTAGTAATAAAATCATAAACAATATGCATTCCTGAAGATCTCAAACTAAGAATACTGATGAACACGAGTGCTTTTAATCAGTTTTATTCTTTAAATATATATGCTTTCCTGTATACCTCAGTTACCTGCCTTCAATCACACCTACAACTATCCATCATTAATTCTCATACTTAACCTACTTTTATAAATTGTGCAAAATGGGCTATTTACTTACAAAACATTTTTAACCCCCTTTTGTTCATCTTTCATAACTTATGGTTGTCCCGGTTCCCTTCAATAAAACACATCACACCAAATGACATTTGACGACCTTTATTAGATTTCCATAACATAGCTTTGATCGCAAACTTTATTAATTACAACTATTCATGATATAATTGTTTCTAAATACAGCATAACATCCTTGTAATGTTAATCAGGGCAGCGTACCTACTCACCCTGCCCCAGTAAGCAGCGTCCACACCTCTGCTTACTTACTTTATTTTGAAGCAGCATCCCATCTCACTTCATACACCATTCATTGCAATGTTAATCAGGGCAGCGTACCTACTCACCCTGCCCAAAAAGCATGATCCATACCTCTGCTCGCTTACTTTACCTATGAAGCAGCATCCCAACTCACTTCATACACCATCCATTGAATTACCTTTCACCAAATAAGCACCATCCTTACCTCAGCTCGCTTATCTATTCAGCAATCTTCCTCCAACTACTCATTTCCTTTCCCCAGATCCTTGAAATAAACATCCAGACATCAGAGGGGGAACAGAAGAGGGCAAGCCTATCCCTCTTCTCTGCCAACCAGCCTGACCAGGCTGTTCCCCCTCCCTTCTACCCAAAATTGTTCAATCCACTTCCCCTTAAAGGGAAGGGTCAAGCCAAACATCATTTGGTGTACCCATCATCTGTAAAGCACCTTAGAATCCCGTCATAAACCCCTTTGCCATGCCATCACTGAAACACACCCTCATGAAACTAAATAAAGTAAGATTACCATGACCCCATTGTAACACCGGAACACCCACACCAAGAGAACACATACCCTTAAAGCCTGCTGCCTTCAAAGCTGAAATCATGGCTGAACCTGAATGTATTGACAGCCTATAACCACAACAAAACCACAAACTATAACCCCTTGAACTCAAGACGTCACCCAGTAAAACTAGTAGTAAGTCTCACACCCAAGACCTGTTAACTGTAGCATATCACCTTAGCCCACCCACTACCCAACTATATATGTGCAGCAACTCCATTACCATAGGGAACAGTCCAACTCCAACTTTAATGTCCTACCTTAGTTGACAGAAAACCAGCACCCCTTGACCTAGATTCCGAAAACCCACCTATGCTCAGCAATGAAATACTCTACATATCCAGTCATAAACATCCCCAATTAACTCATTACCAAACCATTCTTAACCCCCATTTGGCCCTGGCCTTTCCCCTGGAGAGCTCTTTCCTTATATTACCTATACCACTAATAAGCAATGAAGACCTGTCCTACCACAGCCTTACCTGCAACCAAGTTTCCTTTAAACCTCCAAACTCCCCTGTAACAACGCACCCAGTTTTAAAACTACCCCACCAATTACCATGCTTCTTTAAGATCTACTCACAAAATTGACCCAAACACCAAGTGAAATGATCTTTGTAGTATTCTGTAAATTCTTAACCTGTCATGTAACATTAACACTACCTATTCAAGGGACAAGTTTTCCACCCCATAGACACCACCCATTAGGAACAAACTCCAGCATCCTATCAAACACCTCATTGGGCCTCCCCTAAATACGGTTCAACCACTGAATGAGTAAATACAATCACCCCAAGGTTCTTAAGAAAGCAAGGGTTGAACTTCACTGGCTTGCAAGAGCCATAGGGGTTTAGCCTAATAAGCCCTGCGCTCCTATGAATGTCGTGACTACTCATCCCGTGGGATCCCCCACTGCCCATAACCTTACTTGCCCCCTATACCAATGCAGTAATCAGCTCCCACTTATTAAAGACAGAGTTCTAATATGTCTTAATAAGGTGATTACTCAGACCCACTTTGAGCCCCATTCAGGTGGCAAAACATCCGACCTATCAAAAACGTTACCTTTCAGATCCCCTTTCAAGCCACCACATGATGCCTTCTGCCCTCCAGCAATTTCAGTCAATAACTGTTGCCACCTTGAGCTCCCCATGTGTAGCATCTTTGCTCACCACTGCTTCCATCATCTTCAAATTCACTGTGTATCACCACCCCTGGTACTCCCAATGATGCCACCTCTTATTCGACACCAAAGCATTATCATCTGCAAGCTCACTGTATCTTATCACTGGAACTAAGACAAAAGTAAATCCTCTAATATGTAAGGAGAAGACTCCATCTTATACCTACCTATTCCAAACTACAGCCACAGCATTCCAAGACCCCATCTGCAAGAAAGAAAAGACATGTAAATCATCCAAAATACATAACACACATTCCAAGACATCTTCAAGGACAATGCGGGAATAAATGTACCACCGCCACCCACCTCTATGACAAAGCAGCCAAAACTGAAGCTATGCCTCCAATGCCCTATCAAATAGCCTCGTCCTTCTCTTCTGTCCCATTTCACTCCCTCATTCTGCAAGATCCTAAGGCTTTCCTAACTCCTCCTCTGTTTCTATACCATATGCTTATGCTACTGCTCAGACTGTAATGCCTCTACTCTTAACTCTCCCATTATCTTTCTTCATCACCAACTTTCTGGCTATTATTTTCTTAACTGAAACCAACATTTTATTTTTCATGTACTATAACAGTCAATGTCTTACACTGTACTACCTACATACTACTTCTGGACACTATCTACACATAGGTTGTGTATAGGGTGAGAGTGAAAATTATTGTATATAATGTTTAACTTGATAGAATTATCTAGATGTGTAGTACATATTGTAATATCCTGTAGCATAGTTTATGTTCTTTCCACTTATTTTATATAGTATTCCTAATGTCACTTGATTTGTACTGGATCATACAGTATTTGTATTGTACTGGATTATACTATATTTGTGTGGTACAGTATGTGGAGCTTCTCTCCTAGGGCCACTGCAGCAAATGGATTCTGTAGACCCAGTCAGACCACCCCAGTAAACAACAAGCTAGAGGTAATCGGGTGGACATGGGCTCAACCTGGGAAGAATTTAAATATTACTCTTTACAAACATAGAAAGCTGACTGGAGTACCAGCTCAGCAGTAGTGTGTATCTGAAATGCTTGTTACCTTTTTTTTTTTTATATATACTTCCCTTCTCAAAATCTGCAACAGCAACAAACCAAACTCACCCCACAAAATTGTCCACTGCCAGTGTTTGGTGCATAACAGAATTCATGGTCGTATATGCCCACTACACAGTCTGATAATAGGCCTGCTCCCTCCACCCCCAGAACTAAGACAGTGAAGACAATGTGCTGAAAATATGGTTACCTGCCTGGTGATGTCCTCCAAGCCAAACATCCACGTACTACTATCATGAGAAATCCAATGGACAGCACTGGACAATGAACCCGTGTTTTTATTTATAACTATATTTTTGTTTAAGATAAGCTCAATCCCGAGAACGTAAAGGTAAATGAAGTAAGTTGCACGTAGCTTAAGAGGAACACCCACATACTACTAGAGTGAGACAATGTAGTGAGTTGCACGCAGCTTATGAGGAGCTAGGCCAACTTATATACAAAACACACAAACCCAGTAGCTCGCCGAGCCCAACTCCAACTGTCCGCAACCTCTCAAAACCCAACTATGCCCTAAGAACTAATGGAGCCATGCACCAAATCTGCCCCAGTCACTGTCACTGCAAGTAACAGTTCCTGCGAGTTTACAGTGTCTGCTGCCATTAACAGCAGAGACTCCTCTCTATCCAGTACAATAATTACCCTGTTGAAGATTTTATTTATATTTTTGTTCTTTTTTTTTTATCTGATACTTTAGTGTTTGCACATCAAAAGGCATCTGAGGCCTAAACACACACACACAGACTGGTGCACTGCTGGAAACCACCAGCAAAGACTTCACCACCTTTGATCTACATCCGTCTGAATCTCCAACTGACTGATGCCCCACTGCACATGCCTGAGGCAGTGCCATGACAAGAAACCAGCCTGCAGCCTGTAAAAAGGCATCCACGGAACCTAAGAGCCTGTACTTGACAAATCAGTCACTGCCAAAACAATTTCACTATGAAAATGTTAGAACTGCTTTTGCTTTTAAAACTTACTGCTCAAGCTTCACTACCTTCAGAAACAGACCACCAGATGCCAGTTTCCAATGCCAATCCACCCTTTCCTCTCTACATCTCACCCATACTTCAAAGACCTTGGTAGCCACCAGAGTGCAAGGTGACTGATACGATGAACCTGCTCCTATAATTATCCTACACCACCACAGATGACAAACCTAAACCGCTGCCTTCATGAAATTGCACTTACTTTGGCTACTCAATATTCACAATCACAGTGCTCAATTCAAGTGTCATTCAAGATAGCCTCAACACCTACTGCCAAAAACATCCATCCCAAGCATTCACTATGTAAAGCTGAAAAACAACAATAATCCATGAAAAGAAAGTCTATTGATGCTACCCTTTCAGTATGCCACCTAAATCTCTCTTCCAACATGCACATCAGCTCTCTCCCTTTAGTCTCAACCATATGAGCCATGACCAAGTGCCAACCATGCAACAATAATTATACCTAGCCATACAAATTACATCACTGTGCAGTCCAAGAAATTAACTAATATTATAATGCCAGCAAAATTCTACCTTTACACTTGATACTATTTGTTCAGCATTGTTTACAATGATGGGCTGCCAGCAGCCACTCTGCCCAACCAAAGCCTGCGAAAGACACCAACCTGGAAGATACAGGGAAAGCCCGCGAATACCATGCAAAATCCCTCAGTCAGTCTTGTCAAAAGAAAGTCAAGCTCCAGAGCCTCCCTATGACCCACTGGAAACCAGAACACACTTGCCTCACCATTACTATTACTATTTTTTTTTAAATGGACCAATATATCTACAGTTCCTCTCGATGCAGAACTCCTGAGGAGCCAAGAACAGGGGAGGGACAAAGGCCCAAACCCTGACAGATCCCACACACTGTGCTCAGAGACCCAACAAAAGCCCACAACCAGTGAGACCGAAACCAAAGCACATCATCCCCCTCAACCACCTCGGTGTAGAGCAGCCACCATACAGCAGCAAGCTCTACAAACCACACCACCCCTAAAAACATCATCAACTCCACATCTTGCAAACTCGACATGCCACTGAGCCATGCGGTGAAAGCAAGACACCAGGCTCGGTCAGCAAGAAAGTCAAAACAAGCCACACGCAGACAAGACAAATGAGGCCCGGCAGAAACTATTGAGTGAAAGCCGTTAATCCCATGAGAGATGTGGCAAACAATCCAAACAGCAGGGTTTTTCAGACCAGTTACCAAGGAAAGGGGCATAGCAAACCAAAACTAAACTATATACCTGCCACCTATTTACACAAAAAAAAAAAAAAAAAAAAAATCAGTACTATATATATATCTTATATGTACCAACCACCTGCCCCCAACCAGCACCCCGAGACCTACCTTTCCCAGAACACCTACAGGTCGTCATGGACGTACCTTGCCTTAGCAAGTTCATGCCAAAATGTGATTGCTTAACCCAACTACACTAGACTAAACTTCTTAACCCCCTCCCCATCATTATCTCATTTCCTCCCAACCATCCCTGCCTCAACTTAACCCTTTCACCTCCCCAACCCGCTTAACTCCCCCTAATATTAACCTAACCCCCCCTCATGAAGATGTCCCGGGACAACTTAGTTTGTTGCCAAACATCATTTACATTTGTTTGTTTGTTTACCTGTACTGACATGCATCTCCCTACTTTACTATCTACCAGATTTCTTCCCCATTTATATTATGACATGCTTAGTGTTTTACTGAACATACCAAACTGGTCTATGTTTGTCATTTTGTTCCATCCAAATTAGAGATGCAACTATATAGAAATATGCTATGCATGTAGGTACACAATAAATTGTCTATACTAAACTGCATTAGCTGTGACAGCTGGCATGTCTGCTTCATGCCCTACTTTAGCAATAGCCCTACAAAAGATTTGCCTCATGCTGTTTACTCTGTCATCATTGCACCTATATTCTTTTTGTGGCCCTATTCTTGGTATGTGGCACTATTTGATTCATAATTTAATTTATTTATTTTACATCTGTTTACTGGGAAAATTTGACTGGGCTAAGAACCCATTTTCAGTTGATACCTTGGGAGAAAATTTCCACAGCATCATAATAGTGATACAGTAAAAATGTGACCTTTTAAAACAAATAGTAGAAGCAGTACAGTAATAAAAAATTTCATATCAGAAATGAACAGATAAAAAATGCCAAGTCCATACATAAAGCCCATGTTTGATTATGAGGTGCAGATTCTAGTAAGACTGTATATAGTAGTGTGATACAATTGTGCAGAGTGAATACTTCAAATGCGCATTTGACTAGAGATTAGCCTTTAGTGCAGCAACTTCCCAAAAGTAAGTACTACACATTTGTAAAGTACTTGTCTATGAATCCTAACTTATATGTCTAATGATCTTTATCAATGTAATATTAAAGAAAAACACACAGAATTAATATGTTTTAGTCAAGAAATGGTAACTATAACAATACTTGATGCAACTAAATTATAAGACATTTCTGAAAGTGTGGATAGGAAACACAAAATATACAATAAATATATGTAAAGAACTCAGTAGAGTGAGACATAGAAAGTAAGCAGAAACAGACTTTTATATTCTGATAAAATGAGAAAATATTTTTGTGAATCCTAGTCTATATGTCTAATGCTGTTTAACAATGTAATATTAAAGAAGCATACTTCAATATATTTTAGGCAAAAGAAAAAAAATCACAACTATACCAATACTTGATGCAAATAAATTATGAGACATTTATGAAAGTGTGGATAAGGACCACAACAGATACAATAAATATATTTAAAGAACACAGTAAAGTGGGACATACATTGTAAGAAGAAACAGACTATTATACCATGATAAAAAGAGAAAATATTTCTCTAATCAGATACTGAAAAAAAAAACAAACAAACAAAAAACACATTCTCTTACTATAGTCAACACTCTTGAGAAGCAATACAATCCGACAGATGGAATTATTCAAGAGTCCAGGATTTTTTTTTTTGTTAAAAAAAAATGCACTGTCTAATATATCACATATTACAAATGGGTGCAGTTCATTTTCATGAGTCTTTGAGAGCATGAACTGCAATTTGCTTTAAGCAAAATTCCATTTCATCAAGCATCCAGTTTGTGGAATATCTGTATTTGTGTGTGTGTGTGTGTGTGTGTGTGTGTGTGTGTGTGTGTGTGTGTGTGTGTGTGTGTGTGTGTGTGCGTGTGTGTGTGTGCATGCATGTGTGTGTGCGTGTGTGTGTGTGTGTGTGTGTGTGTGTGTGTGTGTGTGTGTGTGTGTGTGTATGTGTATGTGAACTTGTTTTGTGTGGTGGTAGTGCTAGGGAAAGAATTTCTTAAAACTAAGATTTAGGTTAGTGTCAGGGTTACAGTTAATGTTAGAGTTAGGATTAGCAAAGCTCCCTTGTACCACCATAGTAATATATGCAAACTATAACTGGCTCCTGTCCCAACTCAAACTATAAAACTACACCATAGCTTAAAAATCTTTATGTAAGAGTGTCAAATTTTAGACAAATGTAGGTCCAAATGTTATAGTAAGATTTAATTTTAATGATCACAAAAGGAAATGTTTTCTTTTTGCAATCTTTTGTAGGTTCAGTGTTTTGGATGTTTGATATTTTGAATATTCAAACAGCTTTTTTATATTTAGCATATAAATTTTTGACATTTTGTTTATTTGGAATATAGTGTTTATATAGCTGTAGAATACTGGCTGAATCTGGACATTATAGATTTCCAAGTTTTAGTACATGGCCTACTAAAGGTAGTTCAGTCCATTACATCATACTCAAGATTAGCTGACTGGAGTGTTTTTCCAGGATCTTTGTAAAGGGTTAATCAGTTATTGTTGTATTGACTGGCACCTTGATTAATTCAATAAGATGAAAAATGTTTTTTGATCAGTATGGTGTCATGTAAGTTAGAATGAAGAGAATCAGTGATTAGTAAGATAGATGACTTATTTTAGTTAATAGGTTCATTGGTTCATAGCTAACATTTTTAGAAAAATAATTTATGTTACTCATTGTAGTTGTCTACTAACTAAAATATTATTAATACAACTCAGGTATTACAGATCATTATTTATAATGTACATAATCAATATAATATATTCAATTTGGTAGCAGTTATAACTAATATGAATTTAATGCTTCTGATCTAATAAAAAAACTGAAGAATCTGATTTTGTATAATAGGCATTTTGGGTTCCATGTCCTGTTTCATCAGAGCTACTGATTATATATATTTTTTTTAATGTATGACTAAATGGAGTGAAGTGGGGATGCCCTTTAACTCCCTTTTCTCTTTACCTTGATAATAGATGTTATTTTACAAAAGATACAGAGGAATATATCAGTTCAAGTTTAAAGCAGCAAATGGAAAGAATGCACATATGTTAAGTATGTACTCAGTTAATATGCATTGTTTAGGCAAAAGATACTAAGATACATATTAAACAAAGAAAAAATAAGTATTGTTGAAAAATAGTAGAAGTCAACATACCTGATGATAATTCTAACACAAAAGTCGACTAACATTGTTTCTACCCAAACAATGGTTGTACAATTCAAATTAAACAATTAAG